>NW_022145491.1:0-115136 GCF_000002235.5 Strongylocentrotus purpuratus
ATTGTGATAAATTTGAATAAACAACAATTTCAGGCCGAAATGGTAAGGCCGGGGTGGTTCAGCATTTTGGAGGAAAATATATATTTTTTTAATAGGCTAGTTTCCCCACAATGAATGTACCTACATGCCATTAGATGGATCTTGACCCCCATATCCCTTTGAAAGGGGCGTAGGGCAAATATTGTGATAATTTGAATAAACACCAATTTCAGGCCGAAATGGTAAGGGCCGGGTGGTTCAGCATTTTGGAGGAAAATATTATATTTTTTTAATAGGCTAGTTTCCCCACAATGAATGTACATACATGCCATTAGATGGATCCTGACCCCCATATCCCTTTGAAAGGGGCGTAGGGGCAAATATTGTGATAATTTGAATTATCACAATTTTCAGGCCGAAATGGTAAGGGCCGGGGTGGTTCAGCATTTTGGAGGAAATATTATATTTTTTTAATAGGCTAGTTTCCCCACAATGAATGTCCATACATGCCATTAGATGGATCCTGACCCCCATATCCCTTTGAAAGGGGCGTAGGGGCAAATATTGTAAATAATTTGAATTATCACAACTTTCGGCCGAAATGGTAAGGGCCGGGGTGGTTCAGCATTTTGGAGGAAAATATTATATTTTTTAATAGGCTAGTTTCCCCACAATGAATGTACCTACATGCCATTAGATGGATCCTGACCCCCATATCCCTTTGAAAGGGGCGTAGGGGCAAATATTGTGATAAAATTTGAATTATCACAACTTTCGGCCGAAATTGTAAGGGCCGGGGTGGTTCAGCATTTTGGAGGAAAATATATATTTTTTTTTTAATAGGCTAGTTTCCCACAATGAATGTACATACATGCCATTAGATGGATCCTGACCCCCATATCCCTTTGAAAGGGGCGTAGGGGCAAATATTGTGATAATTTGAATAAACAACAATTTCGGCCGAAATGGTAAGGGCCGGGGTGGTTCAGCATTTTGGAGGAAAATATATATTTTTTTAATAGGCTAGTTTCCCACAATGAATGTACCATACATGCCATTAGATGGATCCTGACCCCCATATCCCTTTGAAAGGGCGTAGGGGCAAATATTGTGATAATTTGAATTAACACAATTTCAGCCGAAATGGTAAGGGCCGGGGTGGTTCAGCATTTTGGAGGAAATATTATATTTTTTGAATAGGCTAGTTTCCCCCACAATGAATGTACATACATGCCATTAGATGGATCTTGACCCCCATATCCCTTTGAAAGGGGCGTAGGGGCAAATATTGTGATAATTTGAATTATCACAACTTTCGGCCGAAATGTAAGGGCCGGGGTGGTTCAGCATTTTGGAGGAAAATATTATTTTTTTTGAATAGGCTAGTTTCCCCACAATGAATGTCCATACATGCCATTAGATGGATCCTGACCCCCAATCCCTTTGAAAGGGGCGTAGGGGCAAATATTGTGATAATTTGAATAAACACAATTTCAGGCCGAAATGGTAAGGGCCGGGGTGGTTCAGCATTTTGGAGGAAAATATATATTTTTTTTAATAGGCTAGTTTCCCCACAATGAATGTACATACATGCCATTAGATCGATTCTGACCCCCATATCCCTTTGAAAGGGGCGTAGGGGCAAATATTGTAAAAATTTGAATTATCACAATTTTCGGGCCGAAATTGTAAGGGCCGGGGTGGTTCAGCATTTTGGAGGAAAATTATATTTTTTGATTAGGCTAGTTTCCCCACAATGAATGTACATACATGCCATTAGATGGATCCTGACCCCCATATCCCTTTGAAAGGGGCGTAGGGGCAAATATTGTGATAATTTGAATAAACACCAATTTCGGCCGAAATTGTAAGGGCCGGGGTGGTTCAGCATTTTGGAGGAAAATATTATTTTTTTTGAATAGGCTAGTTTCCCCACAATGAATGTACATACATGCCATTAGATGGATCTTGACCCCCATATCCCTTTGAAAGGGGCGTAGGGGCAAATATTGTGATAATTTGAATAATCACAATTTCGGCCGAAATTGTAAGGGCCGGGGTGGTTCAGCATTTTGGAGGAAAATATTTTTTTTTTTTGAATAGGCTAGTTTCCCCACAATGAATGTCCATACATGCCATTAGATGGATCTTGACCCCCATATCCCTTTGAAAGGGCGTAGGGGCAAATATTGTGATAATTTGAATTATCACCACTTTCGTGCCGAAATGGTAAGGGCCGGGGTGGTTCAGCATTTTGGAGGAAAATATTTTTTTTTTTTAATAGGCTAGTTTCCCCACAATGAATGTACATACATGCCATTAGATGGATCCTGACCCCCATATCCCTTTGAAAGGGGCGTAGGGGCAAATATTGTGATAATTTGAATAACACCAATTTCAGGGCCGAAATGGTAAGGGCCGGGGTGGTTCAGCATTTTGGAGGAAAATATTATTTTTTTTAATAGGTTAGTTTCCCCACAATGAATGTACATACATGCCATTAGATGGATCTTGACCCCCATATCCCTTTGAAAGGGGCGTAGGGGCAAATATTGTGATAATTTGAATTTCACACCACTTTCGGCCGAAATTGGTAAGGGCCGGGGTGGTTCAGCATTTTGGAGGAAAATATTTTTTTTTTGAATAGGTTAGTTTCCCCACAATGAATGTACCTACATGCCATTAAATGATTCTGACCCCCATATCCCTTTGAAAGGGGCGTAGGGGCAAATTTGTAATAATTTGAATTATCACAACTTTCGGGCCGAAATTGTAGGGCCGGGGTGGTTCAGCATTTTGGAGGAAATATTTTTTTTTTTAATAGGCTAGTTTCCCCACAATGAATGTCCATACATGCCATTAGATGGATCCTGACCCCCATATCCCTTTGAAAGGGGCGTAGGGGCAAATATTGTGATAATTTGAATAAACACAATTTCAGGCCGAAATGGTAAGGGCCGGGTGGTTCAGCATTTTGGAGGAAAATATATATATTTTTTTAATAGGCTAGTTTCCCCACAATGAATGTACCTACATGCCATTAGATGGATCCTGACCCCCATATCCCTTTGAAAGGGGCGTAGGGGCAAATATTGTGATAATTTGAATAACACCATTTCGGCCGAAATGGTAAGGGCCGGGTGGTTCAGCATTTTGGAGGAAAATATTATTTTTTTGAATAGGCTAGTTTCCCCACAATGAATGTACATACATGCCATTAGATGGATCCTGACCCCCATATCCCTTTGAAAGGGGCGTAGGGGCAAATATTGTGATAATTTGAATTATCACAACTTTCGGCCGAAATGGTAAGGGCCGGGGTGGTTCAGCATTTTGGAGGAAAATATTATTTTTTTTTAATAGGCTAGTTTCCCCACAATGAATGTCCATACATGCCATTAGATGGATCCTGACCCCATATCCCTTTGAAAGGGGCGTAGGGGCAAATATTGTGATAATTTGAATAAACAACAATTTCAGGCCGAAATGGTAAGGGCCGGGGTGGTTCAGCATTTTGGAGGAAAATATATATATTTTTTAATAGGCTAGTTTCCCCACAATGAATGTACCTACATGCCATTAGATGGATTCTGACCCCCATATCCCTTTGAAAGGGGCGTAGGGGCAAATATTGTGAAAATTTGAATTATCACAACTTTCGGGCCGAAATTGTAAGGGCCGGGGTGGTTCAGCATTTTGGAGGAAAATATTTATTTTTTGAATAGGCTAGTTTCCCCACAATGAATGTACATACATGCCATTAGATGGATCCTGACCCCCATATCCCTTTGAAAGGGGCGTAGGGGCAAATATTGTGATAATTTGAATAAACACAATTTCGGCCGAAATTGTAAGGGCCGGGGTGGTTCAGCATTTTGGAGGAAAATATTTATTTTTTTAATAGGCTAGTTTCCCCACAATGAATGTCATACATGCCATTAGATGGATCTTGACCCCCATATCCCTTTGAAAGGGGCGTAGGGGCAAATATTGTGATAATTTGAATTATCACACTTTCGGCCGAAATTGTAAGGGCCGGGGTGGTTCAGCATTTTGGAGGAAATATTTTTTTTTTGAATAGGCTAGTTTCCCCACAATGAATGTACATACATGCCATTAGATGGATCCTGACCCCCATATCCCTTTGAAAGGGGCGTAGGGGCAAATATTGTGATAATTTGAATTATCACAACTTTCGGCCGAAATGGTAAGGCCGGGGTGGTTCAGCATTTTGGAGGAAAATATTATTTTTTTAATAGGCTAGTTTCCCCACAATGAATGTACATACATGCCATTAGATGGATCCTGACCCCCATATCCCTTTGAAAGGGGCGTAGGGGCAAATATTGTAAAATTTGAATTATCACAACTTTCGGGCCGAAATTGTAAGGGCCGGGGTGGTTCAGCATTTTGGAGGAAAAATTATATTTTTTGAATAGGCTAGTTTCCCCACAATGAATGTACATACATGCCATTAGATGGATCCTGACCCCCATATCCCTTTGAAAGGGGCGTAGGGGCAAATATTGTGATAATTTGAATTAACACCAATTTCGGCCGAAATTGTAAGGGCCGGGTGGTTCAGCATTTTGGAGGAAAAATTATTTTTTTTTAATAGGCTAGTTTCCCCACAATGAATGTCCATACATGCCATTAGATGGATCTTGACCCCCATATCCCTTTGAAAGGGGCGTAGGGGCAAATATTGTGATAATTTGAATTATCACAACTTTCGGCCGAAATTGTAAGGGCCGGGTGGTTCAGCATTTTGGAGGAAAATATTTTTTTTTTTTGAATAGGTTAGTTTCCCCACAATGAATGTCCATACATGCCATTAGATGGATCTTGACCCCCATATCCCTTTGAAAGGGGCGTAGGGGCAAATATTGTGATAATTTGAATTATCACAACTTTCGGCCGAAATGGTAAGGGCCGGGGTGGTTCAGCATTTTGGAGGAAAATATATATATTTTTTTTAATAGGCTAGTTTCCCCACAATGAATGTACCTACATGCCATTAGATGGATCCTGACCCCCATATCCCTTTGAAAGGGGCGTAGGGGCAAATATTGTAAAAATTTGAATTATCACAACTTTCGGCCGAAATTGTAAGGGCCGGGGTGGTTCAGCATTTTGAAGGAAAATATTATATTTTTTGATTAGGCTAGTTTCCCCACAATGAATGTACATACATGCCATTAGATGGATCCTGACCCCATATCCCTTTGAAAGGGGCGTAGGGGCAAATATTGTGATAATTTGAATAAACACAATTTCGGCCGAATTGGTAAGGGCCGGGTGGTTCAGCATTTTGGAGGAAAATATTTTTTTTTTTAATAGGCTAGTTTCCCCACAATGAATGTACATACATGCCATTAGATGGATCTTGACCCCCATATCCCTTTGAAAGGGCGTAGGGGCAAATATTGTGATAATTTGAATAAACACCAATTTTCAGGCCGAAATGGTAAGGGCCGGGGTGGTTCAGCATTTTGGAGGAAAATATTATATTTTTTGAATAGGCTAGTTTCCCCACAATGAATGTACATACATGCCATTAGATGGATCCTGACCCCCATATCCCTTTGAAAGGGGCGTAGGGGCAAATATTGTGATAATTTGAATAAACACCAATTTCAGGCCGAAATGGTAAGGGCCGGGTGGTTCAGCATTTTGGAGGAAAATATTATATTTTTTTAATAGGCTAGTTTCCCCACAATGAATGTACATACATGCCATTAGATGGATCCTGACCCCCATATCCCTTTGAAAGGGGCGTAGGGGCAAATATTGTAAAAATTTGAATTATCACAATTTTCAGGCCGAAATGGTAAGGGCCGGGGTGGTTCAGCATTTTGAGGAAAATTTATATTTTTTTAATAGGCTAGTTTCCCCACAATGAATGTACCATACATGCCATTAGATGGATCTTGACCCCCATATCCCTTTGAAAGGGGCGTAGGGGCAAATATTGTGATAATTTGAATTATCACAACTTTCAGGCCGAAATGGTAAGGGCCGGGGTGGTTCAGCATTTTGGAGGAAAATATATATATTTTTTTAATAGGCTAGTTTCCCCACAATGAATGTACATACATGCCATTAGATGGATCCTGACCCCCATATCCCTTTGAAAGGGGCGTAGGGGCAAATATTGTAAAATTTGAATTATCACAACTTTCGGCCGAAATTGTAAGGGCCGGGGTGGTTCAGCATTTTGGAGGAAAATATTATATTTTTGAATAGGCTAGTTTCCCCACAATGAATGTACATACATGCCATTAGATGGATCCTGACCCCCATATCCCTTTGAAAGGGGCGTAGGGGCAAATATTGTGATAATTTGAATAAACACCAACTTCGGCCGAAATGGTAAGGGCCGGGGTGGTTCAGCATTTTGGAGGAAATATTATTTTTTTTAATAGGCTAGTTTCCCCACAATGAATGTACATACATGCCATTAGATGGATCCTGACCCCCATATCCCTTTGAAAGGGGCGTAGGGGCAAATATTGTGATAAATTTGAATTATCACAACTTTCGGGCCGAAATTGTAAGGGCCGGGGTTCAGCATTTTGGAGGAAAATATTTTTTTTTTGAATAGGTAGTTTCCCCACAATGAATGTCCATACATGCCATTAGATGGATCCTGACCCCCATATCCCTTTGAAAGGGGCGTAGGGGCAAATATTGTGATATTTTGAATTAACACAATTTCAGGCCGAAATGGTAAGGGCCGGGGTGGTTCAGCATTTTGGAGGAAAATATTATATTTTTTTAATAGGCTAGTTTCCCCACAATGAATGTCCATACATGCCATTAGATGGATCCTGACCCCCATATCCCTTTGAAAGGGGCGTAGGGGCAAATATTGTGATAATTTGAATATCACCACTTTCGGCCGAAATGGTAAGGGCCGGGGTGTTCAGCATTTTGGAGGAAATATTATATTTTTTTAATAGGCTAGTTTCCCCACAATGAATGTACATACATGCCATTAGATGGATCTGACCCCCATATCCCTTTGAAAGGGGCGTAGGGGCAAATATTGTAAAAATTTGATTATCACACTTTCGGGCCGAAATTAGAAGGGCCGGGGTGGTTCAGCATTTTGGAGGAAAATATTATATTTTTTTAATAGGCTAGTTTCCCCACAATGAATGTACATACATGCCATTAGATGGATCCTGACCCCCATATCCCTTTGAAAGGGGCGTAGGGGCAAATATTGTGATAATTTGAATTAACACAATTTCGGCCGAAATTGTAAGGGCCGGGTGGTTCAGCATTTTGGAGGAAATATATATTTTTTTTAATAGGCTAGTTTCCCCACAATGAATGTACATACATGCCATTAGATGGATCCTGACCCCCATATCCCTTTGAAAGGGGGTAGGGGCAAATATTGTGATAATTTGAATATCACAACTTTCGGGCCGAAATTGTAAGGGCCGGGGTGGTTCAGCATTTTGGAGGAAAATATATATTTTTTTGAATAGGCTAGTTTCCCCACAATGAATGTACATACATACATGCATTAGATGGATCCTGACCCCCATATCCCTTTGAAAGGGGCGTAGGGGCAAATATTGTGATAATTTGAATAAACACCAATTTCAGCCGAAATGGTAAGGGCCGGGGTGGTTCAGCATTTTGGAGGAAAATATATTTTTTTGAATAGGCTAGTTTCCCACAATGAATGTCCATACATGCCATTAGATGGATCCTGACCCCCATATCCCTTTGAAAGGGGCGTAGGGGCAAATATTGTGATAATTTGAATTATCACAACTTTCGGCCGAATTGTAAGGGCCGGGTGGTTCAGCATTTTGGAGGAAAATTTATATTTTTTTAATAGTTTTTCCCCACAATGAATGTACATACATGCCATTAGATGGATCTTGACCCCCATATCCCTTTGAAAGGGGCGTAGGGGCAAATATTGTGATAATTTGAATTATCACAACTTTCGGCCGAAATTGAAGGGCCGGGGTGGTTCAGCATTTTGGAGGAAAAATATTATTTTTTTTAATAGGCTAGTTTCCCCACAATGAATGTCCATACATGCCATTAGATGGATCTTGACCCCCATATCCCTTTGAAAGGGGCGTAGGGGCAAATATTGTGATAATTTGAATTATCACAACTTTCGTGCCGAAATTGTAAGGGCCGGGGTGGTTCAGCATTTTGGAGGAAAATATTATTTTTTTTAATAGGCTAGTTTCCCCACAATGAATGTCCATACATGCCATTAGATGGATCTTGACCCCCATATCCCTTTGAAAGGGGCGTAGGGGCAAATATTGTGATAATTTGAATTATCACAACTTTCGGCCGAAATGGTAAGGGCCGGGGTGGTTCAGCATTTTGGAGAAAATTATATTTTTTTAATAGGCTAGTTTCCCCACAATGAATGTACATACATGCCATTAGATGGATCCTGACCCCCATATCCCTTTGAAAGGGCGTAGGGGCAAATATTGTGATAATTTGAATAAACACAATTTCAGGCCGAAATGGTAAGGGCCGGGGTGGTTCAGCATTTTGGAGGAAAATATTATATTTTTTTAATAGGCTAGTTTCCCCACAATGAATGTACATACATGCCATTAGATGGATCCTGACCCCCATATCCCTTTGAAAGGGGCGTAGGGCAAATATTGTAAAATTTGAATTATCACAACTTTCGGCCGAATTGTAAGGGCCGGGTGGTTCAGCATTTTGGAGGAAAATATTATATTTTTTGAATAGGCTAGTTTCCCCACAATGAATGTACATACATGCCATTAGATGGATCCTGACCCCCATATCCCTTTGAAAGGGGCGTAGGGGCAAATATTGTGATAATTTGAATAATCACAATTTCAGGCCGAAATGGTAAGGGCCGGGGTGGTTCAGCATTTTGGAGGAAAATATTATATTTTTTTAATAGGCTAGTTTCCCCACAATGAATGTACCATACATGCCATTAGATGGATCTTGACCCCCATATCCCTTTGAAAGGGGCGTAGGGCAAATATTGTGATAATTTGAATATCACAATTTCGGCCGAAATGGTAAGGGCCGGGGTGGTTCAGCATTTTGGAGGAAAATATTATATTTTTTAATAGGCTAGTTTCCCCACAATGAATGTACATACATGCCATTAGATGGATCCTGACCCCCATATCCCTTTGAAAGGGGCGTAGGGGCAAATATTGTGAAATTTGAATTATCACAACTTTCGGGCCGAAATTGTAAGGGCCGGGTGGTTCAGCATTTTGAGGAAAATATTATATTTTTTAATAGGCTAGTTTCCCCACATGAATGTCCATACATGCCATTAGATGGATCTTGACCCCCATATCCCTTTGAAAGGGGCGTAGGGGCAAATATTGTAAAAATTTGAATTATCACAATTTCAGGCCGAAATTGTAAGGGCCGGGTGGTTCAGCATTTTGAGGAAAATATTATATTTTTTTAATAGGCTAGTTTCCCCACAATGAATGTCCATACATGCCATTAGATGGATCTTGACCCCCATATCCCTTTGAAAGGGGCGTAGGGGCAAATATTGTGATAATTTGAATTATCACAACTTTCGGCCGAAATGGTAAGGGCCGGGGTGGTTCAGCATTTTGGAGGAAAATATATATTTTTTTTAAATAGGCTAGTTTCCCCACAATGAATGTCCATACATGCCATTAGATGGATCCTGACCCCCATATCCCTTTGAAAGGGGCGTAGGGGCAAATATTGTGATAATTTGAATAAACACCAATTTCAGGCCGAAATGGTAAGGGCCGGGGTGGTTCAGCATTTTGGAGGAAAATATTATATTTTTTAATAGGCTAGTTTCCCCACAATGAATGTACCTACATGCCATTAGATGATCCTGACCCCCATATCCCTTTGAAAGGGGCGTAGGGGCAAATATTGTGATAATTTGAATAAACACCAATTTCAGGCCGAAATGGTAAGGGCCGGGGTGGTTCAGCATTTTGGAGGAAAATATATATTTTTTTTTAATAGGCTAGTTTCCCCACAATGAATGTACCTACATGCCATTAGATGGATCCTGACCCCCATATCCCTTTGAAAGGGGCGTAGGGGCAAATATTGTGATAATTTGAATTATCACCAATTTCAGGCCGAAATGGTAAGGGCCGGGGTGGTTCAGCATTTTGGAGGAAAATATATATTTTTTTTAATAGGCTAGTTTCCCCACAATGAATGTACATACATGCCATTAGATGGATCCTGACCCCATATCCCTTTGAAAGGGGCGTAGGGGCAAATATTGTGATAATTTGAATAATCACAACTTTCGGCCGAAATTGTAAGGGCCGGGGTGGTTCAGCATTTTGGAGGAAAATATATATTTTTTTAATAGGCTAGTTTCCCCACAATGAATGTACCTACATGCCATTAGATGGATCCTGACCCCCATATCCCTTTGAAAGGGGCGTAGGGGCAAATATTGTAAATTTGAATTATCACAACTTTCAGGCCGAAATTGTAAGGGCCGGGGTGGTTCAGCATTTTGGAGGAAAATATTATATTTTTTGATTAGGCTAGTTTCCCCACAATGAATGTACATACATGCCATTAGATGGATCCTGACCCCCATATCCCTTTGAAAGGGGCGTAGGGGCAAATATTGTGATAATTTGAATAAACACCAATTTCAGGCCGAAATGGTAAGGGCGGGGTGGTTCAGCATTTTGGAGGAAAATATATATATTTTTTAATATAGGCTAGTTTCCCCACAATGAATGTACATACATGCCATTAGATGGATCCTGACCCCCATATCCCTTTGAAAGGGGCGTAGGGGCAAATATTGTGATAATTTGAATAAACACCAATTTCAGGCCGAAATGGTAAGGGCCGGGGTGGTTCAGCATTTTGGAGGAAAATATTATATTTTTTGAATAGGCTAGTTTCCCCACAATGAATACATACATGCCATTAGATGGATCCTGACCCCCATATCCCTTTGAAAGGGGCGTAGGGGCAAATATTGTGATAATTTGAATAAACACAATTTTCAGGCCGAAATTAAGGGCCGGGGTGGTTCAGCATTTTGGAGGAAAATATTATATTTTTTAATAGGCTAGTTTCCCCACAATGAATGTACATACATGCCATTAGATGGATCCTGACCCCCATATCCCTTTGAAAGGGGCGTAGGGGCAAATATTGTAAAAATTTGAATTATCACAATTTTCGGCCGAAATTGTAAGGGCCGGGGTGGTTCAGCATTTTGGAGGAAAATATTATATTTTTTGAATAGGCTAGTTTCCCCACAATGAATGTACATACATGCCATTAGATGGATCCTGACCCCCATATCCCTTTGAAAGGGGCGTAGGGGCAAATATTGTGATAATTTTGAATAACACCAATTTCAGGCCGAAATGGTAAGGGCCGGGGTGGTTCAGCATTTTGGAGGAAAATATTATTTTTTTTGATAGGCTAGTTTCCCCACAATGAATGTACATACATGCCATTAGATGGATCCTGACCCCCATATCCCTTTGAAAGGGGCGTAGGGGCAAATATTGTGATAATTTGAATAAACACCAATTTCAGGCCGAAATGGTAAGGGCCGGGGTGGTTCAGCATTTTGGAGGAAAATATATATTTTTTTTAATAGGCTAGTTTCCCCACAATGAATGTACATACATGCCATTAGATGGATCCTGACCCCCATATCCCTTTGAAAGGGGCGTAGGGGCAAATATTGTGATAATTTGAATAAACACAATTTCAGGCCGAAATGGTAAGGGCCGGGGTGGTTCAGCATTTTGGAGGAAAAATATATATTTTTTTAATAGGCTAGTTTCCCCACAATGAATGTCCATACATGCCATTAGATGGATCCTGACCCCCATATCCCTTTGAAAGGGGCGTAGGGGCAAATATTGTGATAATTTGAATTATCACAACTTTCAGGCCGAAATGGTAAGGGCCGGGGTGGTTCAGCATTTTGGAGGAAAATATATATTATTTTTTAATAGGCTAGTTTCCCCACAATGAATGTACCTACATGCCATTAGATGGATCTGACCCCCATATCCCTTTGAAAGGGGCGTAGGGGCAAATATTGTAAAATTTGAATTATCACAACTTTCGGCCGAAATTGTAAGGGCCGGGGTGGTTCAGCATTTTGGAGGAAAATATTATATTTTTTGATTAGGCTAGTTTCCCCACAATGAATGTACATACATGCCATTAGATGGATCCTGACCCCCATATCCCTTTGAAAGGGGCGTAGGGGCAAATATTGTGATAATTTGAATAAACACCAATTTCAGGCCGAAATGGTAAGGGCCGGGGTGGTTCAGCATTTTGGAGGAAAATATATATTTTTTTTAATAGGCTAGTTTCCCCACAATGAATGTACCTACATGCCATTAGATGGATCCTGACCCCCATATCCCTTTGAAAGGGGCGTAGGGGCAAATATTGTGATAATTTGAATAAACACCAATTTCAGGCCGAAATGGTAAGGGCCGGGGTGGTTCAGCATTTTGGAGGAAAATATTATATTTTTTGAATAGGCTAGTTTCCCCACAATGAATGTACATACATGCCATTAGATGGATCCTGACCCCCATATCCCTTTGAAAGGGGCGTAGGGGCAAATATTGTGATAATTTGAATAAACACCATTTCAGGCCGAAATGGTAAGGGCCGGGGTGGTTCAGCATTTTGGAGGAAAATATTATTTTTTTGAATAGGCTAGTTTCCCCACAATGAATGTACATACATGCCATTAGATGGATCCTGACCCCCATATCCCTTTGAAAGGGGCGTAGGGGCAAATATTGTGATAATTTGAATAAACACCAATTTCAGGCCGAAATGGTAAGGGCCGGGGTGGTTCAGCATTTTGGAGGAAATATATATTTTTTTTAATAGGCTAGTTTCCCCACAATGAATGTACATACATGCCATTAGATGGATCCTGACCCCCATATCCCTTTGAAAGGGGCGTAGGGGCAAATATTGTAAAAATTTGAATTATCACAACTTTCGGGCCGAAATTGTAAGGGCCGGGGTGGTTCAGCATTTTGGAGGAAAATATATATTTTTTTAATAGGCTAGTTTCCCCACAATGAATGTACCTACATGCCATTAGATGGATCCTGACCCCCATATCCCTTTGAAAGGGGCGTAGGGGCAAATATTGTGATAATTTGAATAAACACCAATTTCAGGCCGAAATGGTAAGGGCCGGGGTGGTTCAGCATTTTGGAGGAAAATATATATTTTTTTTAATAGGCTAGTTTCCCCACAATGAATGTACATACATGCCATTAGATGGATCCTGACCCCCATATCCCTTTGAAAGGGGCGTAGGGGCAAATATTGTGATAATTTGAATTACACAACTTTCGGCCGAAATGGTAAGGGCCGGGGTGGTTCAGCATTTTGGAGGAAAATATTATATTTTTTTAATAGGCTAGTTTCCCCACAATGAATGTACATACATGCCATTAGATGGATCCTGACCCCCATATCCCTTTGAAAGGGGCGTAGGGGCAAATATTGTAAAAATTTGAATTATCACAACTTTCGGCCGAAATTGTAAGGGCCGGGGTGGTTCAGCATTTTGGAGGAAAATATTATATTTTTTGATTAGGCTAGTTTCCCCACAATGAATGTACATACATGCCATTAGATGGATCCTGACCCCCATATCCCTTTGAAAGGGGCGTAGGGGCAAATATTGTGATAATTTGAATAAACACCAATTTCGGCCGAAATGGTAAGGGCCGGGGTGGTTCAGCATTTTGGAGGAAAATATTATTTTTTTTGAATAGGCTAGTTCCCCACAATGAATGTCCATACATGCCATTAGATGGATCTTGACCCCCATATCCCTTTGAAAGGGGCGTAGGGGCAAATATTGTGATAATTTGAATTATCACAACTTTCAGGCCGAAATTGTAAGGGCCGGGGTGGTTCAGCATTTTGAGGAAAATATTTTTTTTTTGAATAGGCTAGTTTCCCCACAATGAATGTCCATACATGCCATTAGATGGATCCTGACCCCCATATCCCTTTGAAAGGGGCGTAGGGGCAAATATTGTGATAATTTGAATAAACACAATTTCAGGCCGAAATGGTAAGGGCCGGGTGGTTCAGCATTTTGGAGGAAAATATTATATTTTTTTAATAGGCTAGTTTCCCCACAATGAATGTACATACATGCCATTAGATGGATCTTGACCCCCATATCCCTTTGAAAGGGGCGTAGGGGCAAATATTGTGATAATTTGAATTATCACAACTTTCGGCCGAAATTGTAAGGGCCGGGGTGGTTCAGCATTTTGGAGGAAAATATTATTTTTTTTTAATAGGCTAGTTTCCCCACAATGAATGTACATACATGCCATTAGATGGATCCTGACCCCCATATCCCTTTGAAAGGGGCGTAGGGGCAAATATTGTGAAAATTTGAATTATCACAACTTTCGGCCGAAATGGTAAGGGCCGGGGTGGTTCAGCATTTTGGAGGAAAATATATATTTTTTTAATAGGCTAGTTTCCCCACAATGAATGTACCTACATGCCATTAGATGGATCCTGACCCCCATATCCCTTTGAAAGGGGCGTAGGGGCAAATATTGTAAAAATTTGAATTATCACAACTTTCGGCCGAAATGGTAAGGGCCGGGGTGGTTCAGCATTTTGGAGGAAAATATTATATTTTTTTGAATAGGCTAGTTTCCCCACAATGAATGTACATACATGCCATTAGATGGATCCTGACCCCCATATCCCTTTGAAAGGGGCGTAGGGGCAAATATTGTGATAATTTGAATAAACACCAATTTCAGGCCGAAATGGTAAGGGCCGGGGTGGTTCAGCATTTTGGAGGAAAATATTATTTTTTTTTGAATAGGCTAGTTTCCCCACAATGAATGTACATACATGCCATTAGATGGATCCTGACCCCCATATCCCTTTGAAAGGGGCGTAGGGGCAAATATTGTGATAATTTGAATAAACACCAATTTCAGGCCGAAATGGTAAGGGCCGGGGTGGTTCAGCATTTTGGAGGAAAATATTATATTTTTTAATAGGCTAGTTTCCCCACAATGAATGTACCTACATGCCATTAGATGGATTCTGACCCCCATATCCCTTTGAAAGGGGCGTAGGGGCAAATATTGTAAAAATTTGAATTATCACAACTTTCGGGCCGAAATTGTAAGGGCCGGGGTGGTTCAGCATTTTGGAGGAAAATATTATATTTTTTGATTAGGCTAGTTTCCCCACAATGAATGTACATACATGCCATTAGATGGATCCTGACCCCCATATCCCTTTGAAAGGGGCGTAGGGGCAAATATTGTGATAATTTGAATAAACACCAATTTCAGGCCGAAATGGTAAGGGCCGGGGTGGTTCAGCATTTTGGAGGAAAATATTATTTTTTTTGAATAGGCTAGTTTCCCCACAATGAATGTACATACATGCCATTAGATGGATCCTGACCCCCATATCCCTTTGAAAGGGGCGTAGGGGCAAATATTGTGATAATTTGAATAAACACCAATTTCAGGCCGAAATGGTAAGGGCCGGGGTGGTTCAGCATTTTGGAGGAAAATATATTTTTTTTAATAGGCTAGTTTCCCCACAATGAATGTACATACATGCCATTAGATGGATCCTGACCCCTATCCCTTTGAAAGGGGCGTAGGGGCAAATATTGTGATAATTTGAATAATCACCAATTTCAGGCCGAAATGGTAAGGGCCGGGGTGGTTCAGCATTTTGGAGGAAAATATATATTTTTTTAATAGGCTAGTTTCCCCACAATGAATGTACATACATGCCATTAGATGGATCCTGACCCCCATATCCCTTTGAAAGGGGCGTAGGGGCAAATATTGTGATAATTTGAATTATCACAACTTTCGGCCGAAATGGTAAGGGCCGGGGTGGTTCAGCATTTTGGAGGAAAATATATATATTTTTTTAATAGGCTAGTTTCCCCACAATGAATGTACCTACATGCCATTAGATGGATTCTGACCCCCATATCCCTTTGAAAGGGGCGTAGGGGCAAATATTGTAAAATTTGAATTATCACAACTTTCGGGCCGAAATTGTAAGGGCCGGGGTGGTTCAGCATTTTGGAGGAAAAATTATATTTTTTGAATAGGCTAGTTTCCCCACAATGAATGTACATACATGCCATTAGATGGATCCTGACCCCCATATCCCTTTGAAAGGGGCGTAGGGGCAAATATTGTGATAATTTGAATAAACACCAATTTCAGGCCGAAATGGTAAGGGCCGGGGTGGTTCAGCATTTTGGAGGAAATATATATTTTTTTTAATAGGCTAGTTTCCCCACAATGAATGTACCTACATGCCATTAGATGGATCCTGACCCCCATATCCCTTTGAAAGGGGCGTAGGGGCAAATATTGTGATAATTTGAATAAACACCAATTTCAGGCCGAAATGGTAAGGGCCGGGGTGGTTCAGCATTTTGGAGGAAAATATTATATTTTTTGAATAGGCTAGTTTCCCCACAATGAATGTACATACATGCCATTAGATGGATCCTGACCCCCATATCCCTTTGAAAGGGGCGTAGGGGCAAATATTGTGATAATTTGAATAAACACCAATTTCAGGCCGAAATGGTAAGGGCCGGGGTGGTTCAGCATTTTGGAGGAAAATATTATTTTTTTTGAATAGGCTAGTTTCCCCACAATGAATGTACATACATGCCATTAGATGGATCCTGACCCCCATATCCCTTTGAAAGGGGCGTAGGGGCAAATATTGTGATAATTTGAATAAACACCAATTTCAGGCCGAAATGGTAAGGGCCGGGGTGGTTCAGCATTTTGGAGGAAAATATATATTTTTTTTAATAGGCTAGTTTCCCCACAATGAATGTACATACATGCCATTAGATGGATCCTGACCCCCATATCCCTTTGAAAGGGGCGTAGGGGCAAATATTGTAAAAATTTGAATTATCACAACTTTCGGGCCGAAATTAGAAGGGCCGGGGTGGTTCAGCATTTTGGAGGAAAATATTATATTTTTTAATAGGCTAGTTTCCCCACAATGAATGTACATACATGCCATTAGATGGATCCTGACCCCCAATCCCTTTGAAAGGGGCGTAGGGGCAAATATTGTGATAATTTGAATAAACACCAATTTCAGGCCGAAATGGTAAGGGCCGGGGTGGTTCAGCATTTTGGAGGAAAATATATATTTTTTTTAATAGGCTAGTTTCCCCACAATGAATGTCCATACATGCCATTAGATGGATCCTGACCCCCATATCCCTTTGAAAGGGGCGTAGGGGCAAATATTGTGATAATTTGAATTATCACAACTTTCGGCCGAAATGGTAAGGGCCGGGGTGGTTCAGCATTTTGGAGGAAAATATATATTTTTTTAATAGGCTAGTTTCCCCACAATGAATGTACCTACATGCCATTAGATGGATCCTGACCCCCATATCCCTTTGAAAGGGGCGTAGGGGCAAATATTGTAAAAATTTGAATTATCACAACTTTCGGGCCGAAATTGTAAGGGCCGGGGTGGTTCAGCATTTTGGAGGAAAATATTATATTTTTTGAATAGGCTAGTTTCCCCACAATGAATGTACATACATGCCATTAGATGGATCCTGACCCCCATATCCCTTTGAAAGGGGCGTAGGGGCAAATATTGTGATAATTTGAATAAACACCAATTTCAGGCCGAAATTGTAAGGGCCGGGGTGGTTCAGCATTTTGGAGGAAAATATATTTTTTTTGAATAGGCTAGTTTCCCCACAATGAATGTACATACATGCCATTAGATGGATCTGACCCCCATATCCCTTTGAAAGGGGCGTAGGGGCAAATATTGTGATAATTTGAATTATCACAACTTTCAGGCCGAAATGTAAGGGCCGGGGTGGTTCAGCATTTTGGAGGAAAATATTTTTTTTTTGAATAGGTAGTTTCCCCACAATGAATGTACATACATGCCATTAGATGGATCCTGACCCCCATATCCCTTTGAAAGGGGCGTAGGGGCAAATATTGTGATAATTTGAATAAACACCAATTTCAGGCCGAAATGGTAAGGGCCGGGGTGGTTCAGCATTTTGGAGGAAAATATTATATTTTTTAATAGGCTAGTTTCCCCACAATGAATGTACATACATGCCATTAGATGGATCTTGACCCCCATATCCCTTTGAAAGGGGCGTAGGGGCAAATATTGTGATAATTTGAATTATCACAACTTTCGGGCCGAAAATGTAAGGGCCGGGGTGGTTCAGCATTTTGGAGGAAAATATATATTTTTTTTAATAGGCTAGTTTCCCCACAATGAATGTACATACATGCCATTAGATGGATCCTGACCCCCATATCCCTTTGAAAGGGGCGTAGGGGCAAATATTGTGAAAATTTGAATTATCACAACTTTCGGCCGAAATGGTAAGGGCCGGGGTGGTTCAGCATTTTGGAGGAAAATATATATTTTTTTAATAGGCTAGTTTCCCCACAATGAATGTACATACATGCCATTAGATGGATCTGACCCCCATATCCCTTTGAAAGGGGCGTAGGGGCAAATATTGTAAAAATTTGAATTATCACAACTTTCGGGCCGAAATTGTAAGGGCCGGGGTGGTTCAGCATTTTGGAGGAAAAATTATATTTTTTTGAATAGGCTAGTTTCCCCACAATGAATGTACATACATGCCATTAGATGGATCCTGACCCCCATATCCCTTTGAAAGGGGCGTAGGGGCAAATATTGTGATAATTTGAATAAACACCAATTTCAGGCCGAAATGGTAAGGGCCGGGGTGGTTCAGCATTTTGGAGGAAAATATTATTTTTTTGAATAGGCTAGTTTCCCCACAATGAATGTCCATACATGCCATTAGATGGATCCTGACCCCCAATCCCTTTGAAAGGGGCGTAGGGGCAAATATTGTGATAATTTGAATAAACAACAATTTCAGGCCGAAATGGTAAGGGCCGGGGTGGTTCAGCATTTTGGAGGAAAATATATATTTTTTTTAATAGGCTAGTTTCCCCACAATGAATGTACCTACATGCCATTAGATGGATCCTGACCCCCATATCCCTTTGAAAGGGGCGTAGGGGCAAATATTGTGAAAATTTGAATTATCACAACTTTCGGCCGAAATGGTAAGGGCCGGGGTGGTTCAGCATTTTGGAGGAAAATATTATATTTTTTGAATAGGCTAGTTTCCCCACAATGAATGTACATACATGCCATTAGATGGATCCTGACCCCCATATCCCTTTGAAAGGGGCGTAGGGGCAAATATTGTGATAATTTGAATAAACACAATTTCAGGCCGAAATGGTAAGGGCCGGGGTGGTTCAGCATTTTGGAGGAAAATATTATATTTTTTTAATAGGCTAGTTTCCCCACAATGAATGTACATACATGCCATTAGATGGATCCTGACCCCCATATCCCTTTGAAAGGGGCGTAGGGGCAAATATTGTAAAAATTTGAATTATCACAACTTTCGGGCCGAAATTAGTAAGGGCCGGGGTGGTTCAGCATTTTGGAGGAAAATATTATATTTTTTTAATAGGCTAGTTTCCCCACAATGAATGTCCATACATGCCATTAGATGGATCTTGACCCCCATATCCCTTTGAAAGGGGCGTAGGGGCAAATATTGTGATAATTTGAATTATCACAATTTCGGCCGAAATTGTAAGGGCCGGGGTGGTTCAGCATTTTGGAGGAAAATATTATATTTTTTGAATAGGCTAGTTTCCCCACAATGAATGTACCTACATGCCATTAGATGGATCCTGACCCCCAATCCCTTTGAAAGGGGCGTAGGGGCAAATATTGTGATAATTTGAATAAACACAATTTCAGGCCGAAATGGTAAGGGCCGGGGTGGTTCAGCATTTTGGAGGAAAATATATATTTTTTTTAATAGGCTAGTTTCCCCACAATGAATGTACCTACATGCCATTAGATGGATTCTGACCCCCATATCCCTTTGAAAGGGGCGTAGGGGCAAATATTGTAAAAATTTGAATTATCACAACTTTCGGGCCGAAATTGTAAGGGCCGGGGTGGTTCAGCATTTTGGAGGAAAATATTATATTTTTTGAATAGGCTAGTTTCCCCACAATGAATGTACATACATGCCATTAGATGGATCCTGACCCCCATATCCCTTTGAAAGGGGCGTAGGGGCAAATATTGTGATAATTTGAATAAACACCAATTTCAGGCCGAAATGGTAAGGGCCGGGGTGGTTCAGCATTTTGGAGGAAAATATTATATTTTTTAATAGGCTAGTTTCCCCACAATGAATGTCCATACATGCCATTAGATGGATCTTGACCCCCATATCCCTTTGAAAGGGGCGTAGGGGCAAATATTGTGATAATTTGAATTATCACAATTTCGGGCCGAAATTGTAAGGGCCGGGGTGGTTCAGCATTTTGGAGGAAAAATTATATTTTTTTAATAGGCTAGTTTCCCCACAATGAATGTACATACATGCCATTAGATGGATCCTGACCCCCATATCCCTTTGAAAGGGGCGTAGGGGCAAATATTGTAAAAATTTGAATTATCACAATTTCGGGCCGAAATTGGTAAGGGCCGGGGTGGTTCAGCATTTTGGAGGAAAATATTATATTTTTTGAATAGGCTAGTTTCCCCACAATGAATGTACATACATGCCATTAGATGGATCTTGACCCCCATATCCCTTTGAAAGGGGCGTAGGGGCAAATATTGTAAAAATTTGAATTATCACAACTTTCGGCCGAAATTAGAAGGCCGGGGTGGTTCAGCATTTTGGAGGAAAATATTATATTTTTTTAATAGGCTAGTTTCCCCACAATGAATGTCCATACATGCCATTAGATGGATCTTGACCCCCATATCCCTTTGAAAGGGGCGTAGGGGCAAATATTGTGATAATTTGAATTAACACAATTTCAGGCCGAAATTGTAAGGGCCGGGGTGGTTCAGCATTTTGGAGGAAAATATTTTTTTTTTAATAGGCTAGTTTCCCCACAATGAATGTACCTACATGCCATTAGATGGATTCTGACCCCCATATCCCTTTGAAAGGGGCGTAGGGGCAAATATTGTAAAAATTTGAATTATCACAACTTTCGGGCCGAAATTGTAAGGGCCGGGGTGGTTCAGCATTTTGGAGGAAAAATTATATTTTTTGAATAGGCTAGTTTCCCCACAATGAATGTACATACATGCCATTAGATGGATCCTGACCCCCATATCCCTTTGAAAGGGGCGTAGGGGCAAATATTGTGATAATTTGAATAAACACCAATTTCAGGCCGAAATGGTAAGGGCCGGGGTGGTTCAGCATTTTGGAGGAAAATATATATTTTTTTTAATAGGCTAGTTTCCCCACAATGAATGTACCTACATGCCATTAGATGGATCCTGACCCCCATATCCCTTTGAAAGGGGCGTAGGGGCAAATATTGTGATAATTTGAATAAACACCAATTTCAGGCCGAAATGGTAAGGGCCGGGGTGGTTCAGCATTTTGGAGGAAAATATTATATTTTTTGAATAGGCTAGTTTCCCCACAATGAATGTACATACATGCCATTAGATGGATCCTGACCCCCATATCCCTTTGAAAGGGGCGTAGGGGCAAATATTGTGATAATTTGAATAAACACCAATTTCAGGCCGAAATGGTAAGGGCCGGGGTGGTTCAGCATTTTGGAGGAAAATATTATATTTTTTTAATAGGCTAGTTTCCCCACAATGAATGTACATACATGCCATTAGATGGATCCTGACCCCCATATCCCTTTGAAAGGGGCGTAGGGGCAAATATTGTAAAATTTGAATTATCACAACTTTCGGGCCGAAATTGTAAGGCCGGGGTGGTTCAGCATTTTGGAGGAAAATATTATATTTTTTGAATAGGCTAGTTTCCCCACAATGAATGTACATACATGCCATTAGATGGATCCTGACCCCCATATCCCTTTGAAAGGGGCGTAGGGGCAAATATTGTGATAATTTGAATAAACACCAATTTCAGGCCGAAATGGTAAGGGCCGGGGTGGTTCAGCATTTTGGAGGAAAATATTATTTTTTTGAATAGGCTAGTTTCCCCACAATGAATGTACATACATGCCATTAGATGGATCCTGACCCCCATATCCCTTTGAAAGGGGCGTAGGGGCAAATATTGTAAAAATTTGAATTATCACAATTTCGGGCCGAAATTAGTAAGGGCCGGGGTGGTTCAGCATTTTGGAGGAAAATATTATATTTTTTGAATAGGCTAGTTTCCCCACAATGAATGTACATACATGCCATTAGATGGATCCTGACCCCCATATCCCTTTGAAAGGGGCGTAGGGGCAAATATTGTGATAATTTGAATAAACACCAATTTCAGGCCGAAATGGTAAGGGCCGGGGTGGTTCAGCATTTTGGAGGAAAATATATATTTTTTTTAATAGGCTAGTTTCCCCACAATGAATGTACCTACATGCCATTAGATGGATTCTGACCCCCATATCCCTTTGAAAGGGGCGTAGGGGCAAATATTGTGATAATTTGAATAAACACCAATTTCAGGCCGAAATGGTAAGGGCCGGGGTGGTTCAGCATTTTGGAGGAAAATATATATTTTTTTTAATAGGCTAGTTTCCCCACAATGAATGTACATACATGCCATTAGATGGATCCTGACCCCCATATCCCTTTGAAAGGGGCGTAGGGGCAAATATTGTGATAATTTGAATTATCACAACTTTCAGGCCGAAATGGTAAGGGCCGGGGTGGTTCAGCATTTTGGAGGAAAATATTATATTTTTTTAATAGGCTAGTTTCCCCACAATGAATGTACATACATGCCATTAGATGGATCCTGACCCCCATATCCCTTTGAAAGGGGCGTAGGGGCAAATATTGTAAAATTTGAATTATCACAATTTCGGGCCGAAATTAGAAGGCCGGGGTGGTTCAGCATTTTGGAGGAAAATATTATATTTTTTGAATAGGCTAGTTTCCCCACAATGAATGTACATACATGCCATTAGATGGATCCTGACCCCCATATCCCTTTGAAAGGGGCGTAGGGGCAAATATTGTGAAAATTTGAATTATCACAACTTTCAGGCCGAAATTAGTAAGGGCCGGGGTGGTTCAGCATTTTGGAGGAAAATATTATATTTTTTTAATAGGCTAGTTTCCCCACAATGAATGTCCATACATGCCATTAGATGGATCTTGACCCCCATATCCCTTTGAAAGGGGCGTAGGGGCAAATATTGTGATAATTTGAATTAACACAACTTTCGGCCGAAATTGTAAGGGCCGGGGTGGTTCAGCATTTTGGAGGAAAATATTATTTTTTTTTAATAGGCTAGTTTCCCCACAATGAATGTATACATGCCATTAGATGGATTCTGACCCCCATATCCCTTTGAAAGGGGCGTAGGGGCAAATATTGTAAAATTTGAATTATCACAACTTTCAGGCCGAAATGGTAAGGGCCGGGGTGGTTCAGCATTTTGGAGGAAAATATTATATTTTTTGAATAGGCTAGTTTCCCCACAATGAATGTACATACATGCCATTAGATGGATCCTGACCCCCATATCCCTTTGAAAGGGGCGTAGGGGCAAATATTGTGATAATTTGAATAAACACCAATTTCAGGCCGAAATGGTAAGGGCCGGGGTGGTTCAGCATTTTGGAGGAAAATATATTTTTTTTTAATAGGCTAGTTTCCCCACAATGAATGTACCTACATGCCATTAGATGGATCTTGACCCCCATATCCCTTTGAAAGGGGCGTAGGGGCAAATATTGTGATAATTTGAATAAACACCAATTTCAGGCCGAAATGGTAAGGGCCGGGGTGGTTCAGCATTTTGGAGGAAAATATTATATTTTTTGAATAGGCTAGTTTCCCCACAATGAATGTACATACATGCCATTAGATGGATCCTGACCCCCATATCCCTTTGAAAGGGGCGTAGGGGCAAATATTGTGATAATTTGAATAAACACCAATTTCAGGCCGAAATGGTAAGGGCCGGGGTGGTTCAGCATTTTGGAGGAAAATATTATATTTTTTTAATAGGCTAGTTTCCCCACAATGAATGTACATACATGCCATTAGATGGATCCTGACCCCCATATCCCTTTGAAAGGGGCGTAGGGGCAAATATTGTAAAAATTTGAATTATCACAACTTTCGGGCCGAAATTAGTAAGGGCCGGGGTGGTTCAGCATTTTGGAGGAAAATATTATATTTTTTGAATAGGCTAGTTTCCCCACAATGAATGTACATACATGCCATTAGATGGATCCTGACCCCCATATCCCTTTGAAAGGGGCGTAGGGGCAAATATTGTGATAATTTGAATAAACACCAATTTCAGGCCGAAATGGTAAGGGCCGGGGTGGTTCAGCATTTTGGAGGAAAATATTATTTTTTTTGAATAGGCTAGTTTCCCCACAATGAATGTACATACATGCCATTAGATGGATCCTGACCCCCATATCCCTTTGAAAGGGGCGTAGGGGCAAATATTGTGATAATTTGAATTATCACAACTTTCAGGCCGAAATTGTAAGGGCCGGGGTGGTTCAGCATTTTGGAGGAAAATATATTTTTTTTTGAATAGGCTAGTTTCCCCACAATGAATGTCCATACATGCCATTAGATGGATCCTGACCCCCAATCCCTTTGAAAGGGGCGTAGGGGCAAATATTGTGATAATTTGAATAAACACAATTTCAGGCCGAAATGGTAAGGGCCGGGGTGGTTCAGCATTTTGGAGGAAAATATTATATTTTTTTAATAGGCTAGTTTCCCCACAATGAATGTCCATACATGCCATTAGATGGATCCTGACCCCCATATCCCTTTGAAAGGGGCGTAGGGGCAAATATTGTGATAATTTGAATTATCACAATTTCAGGCCGAAATGGTAAGGGCCGGGGTGGTTCAGCATTTTGGAGGAAAATATTATATTTTTTAATAGGCTAGTTTCCCCACAATGAATGTACATACATGCCATTAGATGGATCCTGACCCCCATATCCCTTTGAAAGGGGCGTAGGGGCAAATATTGTAAAAATTTGAATTATCACAACTTTCGGGCCGAAATGTAAGGGCCGGGGTGGTTCAGCATTTTGGAGGAAAATATTATATTTTTTTAATAGGCTAGTTTCCCCACAATGAATGTACATACATGCCATTAGATGGATCCTGACCCCCATATCCCTTTGAAAGGGGCGTAGGGGCAAATATTGTGATAATTTGAATTATCACAACTTTCGGCCGAAATTGTAAGGGCCGGGGTGGTTCAGCATTTTGGAGGAAAATATATATTTTTTTAATAGGCTAGTTTCCCCACAATGAATGTACATACATGCCATTAGATGGATCCTGACCCCCATATCCCTTTGAAAGGGGCGTAGGGGCAAATATTGTAAAAATTTGAATTATCACAACTTTCGGGCCGAAATTGTAAGGGCCGGGGTGGTTCAGCATTTTGGAGGAAAATATTATATTTTTTGAATAGGCTAGTTTCCCCACAATGAATGTACATACATGCCATTAGATGGATCCTGACCCCCATATCCCTTTGAAAGGGGCGTAGGGGCAAATATTGTGATAATTTGAATAAACACCAATTTCGGCCGAAATGGTAAGGGCCGGGGTGGTTCAGCATTTTGGAGGAAAATATTATTTTTTTTTGAATAGGCTAGTTTCCCCACAATGAATGTCCATACATGCCATTAGATGGATCCTGACCCCCATATCCCTTTGAAAGGGGCGTAGGGGCAAATATTGTGATAATTTGAATTATCAC
The DNA here is from genome assembly GCF_000002235.5 of Strongylocentrotus purpuratus. Taxonomy (NCBI): domain Eukaryota; kingdom Metazoa; phylum Echinodermata; class Echinoidea; order Camarodonta; family Strongylocentrotidae; genus Strongylocentrotus; species Strongylocentrotus purpuratus. The sequence continues at coordinate 25,851 of NW_022145491.1, forward strand.
AACTTTCGGCCGAAATTGTAAGGGCCGGGGTGGTTCAGCATTTTGGAGGAAAATATTTTTTTTTTTGAATAGGCTAGTTTCCCCACAATGAATGTACATACATGCCATTAGATGGATCCTGACCCCCATATCCCTTTGAAAGGGGCGTAGGGGCAAATATTGTGATAATTTGAATAAACACCAATTTCAGGCCGAAATGGTAAGGGCCGGGGTGGTTCAGCATTTTGGAGGAAAATATATATATTTTTTAATAGGCTAGTTTCCCCACAATGAATGTACCTACATGCCATTAGATGGATCCTGACCCCCATATCCCTTTGAAAGGGGCGTAGGGGCAAATATTGTAAAAATTTGAATTATCACAACTTTCGGGCCGAAATGTAAGGGCCGGGGTGGTTCAGCATTTTGGAGGAAAATATTATATTTTTTGAATAGGCTAGTTTCCCCACAATGAATGTACATACATGCCATTAGATGGATCCTGACCCCCATATCCCTTTGAAAGGGGCGTAGGGGCAAATATTGTGATAATTTGAATAAACACAATTTCAGGCCGAAATGGTAAGGGCCGGGGTGGTTCAGCATTTTGGAGGAAAATATATTATTTTTTTAATAGGCTAGTTTCCCCACAATGAATGTACATACATGCCATTAGATGGATCCTGACCCCCATATCCCTTTGAAAGGGGCGTAGGGGCAAATATTGTAAAAATTTGAATTATCACAACTTTCGGGCCGAAATTAGAAGGGCCGGGGTGGTTCAGCATTTTGGAGGAAAATATTATATTTTTTTAATAGGCTAGTTTCCCCACAATGAATGTCCATACATGCCATTAGATGGATCCTGACCCCCATATCCCTTTGAAAGGGGCGTAGGGGCAAATATTGTGATAATTTGAATTATCACAACTTTCGGCCGAAATTGTAAGGGCCGGGGTGGTTCAGCATTTTGGAGGAAAATATTATATTTTTTGAATAGGCTAGTTTCCCCACAATGAATGTACCTACATGCCATTAGATGGATCCTGACCCCCATATCCCTTTGAAAGGGGCGTAGGGGCAAATATTGTGATAATTTGAATAAACACAATTTCAGGCCGAAATGGTAAGGGCCGGGGTGGTTCAGCATTTTGGAGGAAAATATATATATTTTTTTAATAGGCTAGTTTCCCCACAATGAATGTACCTACATGCCATTAGATGGATCCTGACCCCCATATCCCTTTGAAAGGGGCGTAGGGGCAAATATTGTAAAAATTTGAATTATCACAACTTTCGGGCCGAAATTGTAAGGGCCGGGGTGGTTCAGCATTTTGGAGGAAAAAATTATATTTTTTGATTAGGCTAGTTTCCCCACAATGAATGTACATACATGCCATTAGATGGATCCTGACCCCCATATCCCTTTGAAAGGGGCGTAGGGGCAAATATTGTGATAATTTGAATAAACACCAATTTCAGGCCGAAATGGTAAGGGCCGGGGTGGTTCAGCATTTTGGAGGAAAATATTATATTTTTTTAATAGGCTAGTTTCCCCACAATGAATGTCCATACATGCCATTAGATGGATCTTGACCCCCATATCCCTTTGAAAGGGGCGTAGGGGCAAATATTGTGATAATTTGAATTATCACAACTTTCGGGCCGAAATGGTAAGGGCCGGGGTGGTTCAGCATTTTGGAGGAAAATATTATATTTTTTTAATAGGCTAGTTTCCCCACAATGAATGTACATACATGCCATTAGATGGATCCTGACCCCCATATCCCTTTGAAAGGGGCGTAGGGGCAAATATTGTAAAAATTTGAATTATCACAATTTCGGCCGAAATTAGTAAGGGCCGGGGTGGTTCAGCATTTTGGAGGAAAATATTATATTTTTTGAATAGGCTAGTTTCCCCACAATGAATGTACATACATGCCATTAGATGGATCCTGACCCCCATATCCCTTTGAAAGGGGCGTAGGGGCAAATATTGTAAAAATTTGAATTATCACAACTTTCGGGCCGAAATTAGTAAGGGCCGGGGTGGTTCAGCATTTTGGAGGAAAAATTATATTTTTTGAATAGGCTAGTTTCCCCACAATGAATGTACATACATGCCATTAGATGGATCCTGACCCCCATATCCCTTTGAAAGGGGCGTAGGGGCAAATATTGTGATAATTTGAATAAACACCAATTTCAGGCCGAAATGGTAAGGGCCGGGGTGGTTCAGCATTTTGGAGGAAAATATATATTTTTTTTAATAGGCTAGTTTCCCCACAATGAATGTACCTACATGCCATTAGATGGATCTTGACCCCCATATCCCTTTGAAAGGGGCGTAGGGGCAAATATTGTGATAATTTGAATAAACACCAATTTCAGGCCGAAATGGTAAGGGCCGGGGTGGTTCAGCATTTTGGAGGAAAATATTATATTTTTGAATAGGCTAGTTTCCCCACAATGAATGTACATACATGCCATTAGATGGATCCTGACCCCCATATCCCTTTGAAAGGGGCGTAGGGGCAAATATTGTGATAATTTGAATAAACACCAATTTCAGGCCGAAATGGTAAGGGCCGGGGTGGTTCAGCATTTTGGAGGAAAATATTATATTTTTTTAATAGGCTAGTTTCCCCACAATGAATGTACATACATGCCATTAGATGGATCCTGACCCCCATATCCCTTTGAAAGGGGCGTAGGGGCAAATATTGTAAAAATTTGAATTATCACAACTTTCGGGCCGAAATTGGTAAGGGCCGGGGTGGTTCAGCATTTTGGAGGAAAATATTATATTTTTTGAATAGGCTAGTTTCCCCACAATGAATGTACATACATGCCATTAGATGGATCCTGACCCCCATATCCCTTTGAAAGGGGCGTAGGGGCAAATATTGTGATAATTTGAATAAACACCAATTTCAGGCCGAAATGGTAAGGGCCGGGGTGGTTCAGCATTTTGGAGGAAAATATATATTTTTTTTAATAGGCTAGTTTCCCCACAATGAATGTACCTACATGCCATTAGATGGATCCTGACCCCCATATCCCTTTGAAAGGGGCGTAGGGGCAAATATTGTGATAATTTGAATAAACACCAATTTCAGGCCGAAATGGTAAGGGCCGGGGTGGTTCAGCATTTTGGAGGAAAATATTATATTTTTTTTAATAGGCTAGTTTCCCCACAATGAATGTACATACATGCCATTAGATGGATCCTGACCCCCATATCCCTTTGAAAGGGGCGTAGGGGCAAATATTGTAAAAATTTGAATTATCACAACTTTCAGGCCGAAATTAGAAGGGCCGGGGTGGTTCAGCATTTTGGAGGAAAATATTATATTTTTTGAATAGGCTAGTTTCCCCACAATGAATGTACATACATGCCATTAGATGGATCCTGACCCCCATATCCCTTTGAAAGGGGCGTAGGGGCAAATATTGTGATAATTTGAATAAACACCAATTTCAGGCCGAAATGGTAAGGGCCGGGGTGGTTCAGCATTTTGGAGGAAAATATTATTTTTTTTGAATAGGCTAGTTTCCCCACAATGAATGTACATACATGCCATTAGATGGATCCTGACCCCCATATCCCTTTGAAAGGGGCGTAGGGGCAAATATTGTAAAAATTTGAATTATCACAATTTCGGGCCGAAATTAGAAGGGCCGGGGTGGTTCAGCATTTTGGAGGAAAATATTATATTTTTTGAATAGGCTAGTTTCCCCACAATGAATGTACATACATGCCATTAGATGGATCCTGACCCCCATATCCCTTTGAAAGGGGCGTAGGGGCAAATATTGTGATAATTTGAATAAACACCAATTTCAGGCCGAAATGGTAAGGGCCGGGGTGGTTCAGCATTTTGGAGGAAAATATATATTTTTTTAATAGGCTAGTTTCCCCACAATGAATGTACCTACATGCCATTAGATGGATTCTGACCCCCATATCCCTTTGAAAGGGGCGTAGGGGCAAATATTGTGATAATTTGAATAAACACCAATTTCAGGCCGAAATGGTAAGGGCCGGGGTGGTTCAGCATTTTGGAGGAAAATATATATTTTTTTTAATAGGCTAGTTTCCCCACAATGAATGTACATACATGCCATTAGATGGATCTTGACCCCCATATCCCTTTGAAAGGGGCGTAGGGGCAAATATTGTGATAATTTGAATAAACACCAATTTCAGGCCGAAATGGTAAGGGCCGGGGTGGTTCAGCATTTTGGAGGAAAATATTATATTTTTTTAATAGGCTAGTTTCCCCACAATGAATGTACATACATGCCATTAGATGGATCCTGACCCCCATATCCCTTTGAAAGGGGCGTAGGGGCAAATATTGTAAAAATTTGAATTATCACAATTTCGGGCCGAAATTGTAAGGGCCGGGGTGGTTCAGCATTTTGGAGGAAAATATTATATTTTTTGAATAGGCTAGTTTCCCCACAATGAATGTACATACATGCCATTAGATGGATCCTGACCCCCATATCCCTTTGAAAGGGGCGTAGGGGCAAATATTGTGATAATTTGAATAAACACCAATTTCAGGCCGAAATGGTAAGGGCCGGGGTGGTTCAGCATTTTGGAGGAAAATATATATTTTTTTTAATAGGCTAGTTTCCCCACAATGAATGTACCTACATGCCATTAGATGGATCTGACCCCCATATCCCTTTGAAAGGGGCGTAGGGGCAAATATTGTAAAAATTTGAATTATCACAATTTCGGGCCGAAATTGTAAGGGCCGGGGTGGTTCAGCATTTTGGAGGAAAATATTATATTTTTTGAATAGGCTAGTTTCCCCACAATGAATGTACATACATGCCATTAGATGGATCCTGACCCCCATATCCCTTTGAAAGGGGCGTAGGGGCAAATATTGTGATAATTTGAATTAACACCAATTTCAGGCCGAAATGGTAAGGGCCGGGGTGGTTCAGCATTTTGGAGGAAAATATATATTTTTTTTAATAGGCTAGTTTCCCCACAATGAATGTACATACATGCCATTAGATGGATCTTGACCCCCATATCCCTTTGAAAGGGGCGTAGGGGCAAATATTGTGATAATTTGAATAAACACCAATTTCAGGCCGAAATGGTAAGGGCCGGGGTGGTTCAGCATTTTGGAGGAAAATATTATATTTTTTGAATAGGCTAGTTTCCCCACAATGAATGTACATACATGCCATTAGATGGATCTTGACCCCCATATCCCTTTGAAAGGGGCGTAGGGGCAAATATTGTGATAATTTGAATAAACACAATTTCAGGCCGAAATGGTAAGGCCGGGGTGGTTCAGCATTTTGGAGGAAAATATATATTTTTTTTAATAGGCTAGTTTCCCCACAATGAATGTCCATACATGCCATTAGATGGATCCTGACCCCCATATCCCTTTGAAAGGGGCGTAGGGGCAAATATTGTGATAATTTGAATAAACACCAATTTCAGGCCGAAATGGTAAGGGCCGGGGTGGTTCAGCATTTTGGAGGAAAATATTATATTTTTTTAATAGGCTAGTTTCCCCACAATGAATGTACATACATGCCATTAGATGGATCCTGACCCCCATATCCCTTTGAAAGGGGCGTAGGGGCAAATATTGTAAAAATTTGAATTATCACAACTTTCGGGCCGAAATTAGTAAGGGCCGGGGTGGTTCAGCATTTTGGAGGAAAATATTATATTTTTTGAATAGGCTAGTTTCCCCACAATGAATGTACATACATGCCATTAGATGGATCCTGACCCCCATATCCCTTTGAAAGGGGCGTAGGGGCAAATATTGTGATAATTTGAATAAACACCAATTTCAGGCCGAAATGGTAAGGGCCGGGGTGGTTCAGCATTTTGGAGGAAAATATTTTTTTTTGAATAGGCTAGTTTCCCCACAATGAATGTACATACATGCCATTAGATGGATCCTGACCCCCATATCCCTTTGAAAGGGGCGTAGGGGCAAATATTGTAAAAATTTGAATTATCACAATTTCGGGCCGAAATTAGAAGGGCCGGGGTGGTTCAGCATTTTGGAGGAAAATATTATATTTTTTTGAATAGGCTAGTTTCCCCACAATGAATGTACATACATGCCATTAGATGGATCCTGACCCCCATATCCCTTTGAAAGGGGCGTAGGGGCAAATATTGTGATAATTTGAATAAACACCAATTTCAGGCCGAAATGGTAAGGGCCGGGGTGGTTCAGCATTTTGGAGGAAAATATATATTTTTTTTAATAGGCTAGTTTCCCCACAATGAATGTACCTACATGCCATTAGATGGATCCTGACCCCCATATCCCTTTGAAAGGGGCGTAGGGGCAAATATTGTGATAATTTGAATAAACACCAATTTCAGGCCGAAATGGTAAGGGCCGGGGTGGTTCAGCATTTTGGAGGAAAATATATATTTTTTTAATAGGCTAGTTTCCCCACAATGAATGTACCTACATGCCATTAGATGGATCTTGACCCCCATATCCCTTTGAAAGGGGCGTAGGGGCAAATATTGTGATAATTTGAATAAACACCAATTTCAGGCCGAAATGGTAAGGGCCGGGGTGGTTCAGCATTTTGGAGGAAAATATTATATTTTTTTAATAGGCTAGTTTCCCCACAATGAATGTACATACATGCCATTAGATGGATCCTGACCCCCATATCCCTTTGAAAGGGGCGTAGGGGCAAATATTGTAAAAATTTGAATTATCACAATTTCGGGCCGAAAGAAGGGCCGGGGTGGTTCAGCATTTTGGAGGAAAATATTATATTTTTTGAATAGGCTAGTTTCCCCACAATGAATGTACATACATGCCATTAGATGGATCCTGACCCCCATATCCCTTTGAAAGGGGCGTAGGGGCAAATATTGTGATAATTTGAATAAACACCAATTTCAGGCCGAAATGGTAAGGGCCGGGGTGGTTCAGCATTTTGGAGGAAAATATATATTTTTTTTAATAGGCTAGTTTCCCCACAATGAATGTACCTACATGCCATTAGATGGATTCTGACCCCCATATCCCTTTGAAAGGGGCGTAGGGGCAAATATTGTAAAAATTTGAATTATCACAACTTTCGGGCCGAAATTGTAAGGGCCGGGGTGGTTCAGCATTTTGGAGGAAAATATTATATTTTTTGAATAGGCTAGTTTCCCCACAATGAATGTACATACATGCCATTAGATGGATCCTGACCCCCATATCCCTTTGAAAGGGGCGTAGGGGCAAATATTGTGATAATTTGAATTAACACCAATTTCAGGCCGAAATGGTAAGGGCCGGGGTGGTTCAGCATTTTGGAGGAAAATATATATTTTTTTTAATAGGCTAGTTTCCCCACAATGAATGTACCTACATGCCATTAGATGGATCCTGACCCCCATATCCCTTTGAAAGGGGCGTAGGGGCAAATATTGTGATAATTTGAATAAACACCAATTTCAGGCCGAAATGGTAAGGGCCGGGGTGGTTCAGCATTTTGGAGGAAAATATTATATTTTTTGAATAGGCTAGTTTCCCCACAATGAATGTACATACATGCCATTAGATGGATCCTGACCCCCATATCCCTTTGAAAGGGGCGTAGGGGCAAATATTGTGATAATTTGAATAAACACCAATTTCAGGCCGAAATGGTAAGGGCCGGGGTGGTTCAGCATTTTGGAGGAAAATATATATTTTTTTTAATAGGCTAGTTTCCCCACAATGAATGTCCATACATGCCATTAGATGGATCCTGACCCCCATATCCCTTTGAAAGGGGCGTAGGGGCAAATATTGTGATAATTTGAATAAACACCAATTTCAGGCCGAAATGGTAAGGGCCGGGGTGGTTCAGCATTTTGGAGGAAAATATTATATTTTTTGAATAGGCTAGTTTCCCCACAATGAATGTACATACATGCCATTAGATGGATCCTGACCCCCATATCCCTTTGAAAGGGGCGTAGGGGCAAATATTGTAAAAATTTGAATTATCACAATTTCAGGCCGAAATTAGAAGGGCCGGGGTGGTTCAGCATTTTGGAGGAAAATATATTTTTTTTTAATAGGCTAGTTTCCCCACAATGAATGTACATACATGCCATTAGATGGATCCTGACCCCCATATCCCTTTGAAAGGGGCGTAGGGGCAAATATTGTGATAATTTGAATAAACACCAATTTCAGGCCGAAATGGTAAGGGCCGGGGTGGTTCAGCATTTTGGAGGAAAATATTATATTTTTTTAATAGGCTAGTTTCCCCACAATGAATGTACATACATGCCATTAGATGGATCCTGACCCCCATATCCCTTTGAAAGGGGCGTAGGGGCAAATATTGTGAAAATTTGAATTATCACAATTTCGGGCCGAAATTAGTAAGGGCCGGGGTGGTTCAGCATTTTGGAGGAAAATATTATATTTTTTGAATAGGCTAGTTTCCCCACAATGAATGTACATACATGCCATTAGATGGATCCTGACCCCCATATCCCTTTGAAAGGGGCGTAGGGGCAAATATTGTGAAAATTTGAATTATCACAATTTCGGGCCGAAATGGTAAGGGCCGGGGTGGTTCAGCATTTTGGAGGAAAATATTATATTTTTTTGAATAGGCTAGTTTCCCCACAATGAATGTACATACATGCCATTAGATGGATCCTGACCCCCATATCCCTTTGAAAGGGGCGTAGGGGCAAATATTGTGATAATTTGAATAAACACCAATTTCAGGCCGAAATGGTAAGGGCCGGGGTGGTTCAGCATTTTGGAGGAAAATATATATTTTTTTTAATAGGCTAGTTTCCCCACAATGAATGTACCTACATGCCATTAGATGGATCCTGACCCCCATATCCCTTTGAAAGGGGCGTAGGGGCAAATATTGTGATAATTTGAATAAACACCAATTTCAGGCCGAAATGGTAAGGGCCGGGGTGGTTCAGCATTTTGGAGGAAAATATTATATTTTTTGAATAGGCTAGTTTCCCCACAATGAATGTACATACATGCCATTAGATGGATCCTGACCCCCATATCCCTTTGAAAGGGGCGTAGGGGCAAATATTGTGATAATTTGAATAAACACCAATTTCAGGCCGAAATGGTAAGGGCCGGGGTGGTTCAGCATTTTGGAGGAAAATATTATATTTTTTTAATAGGCTAGTTTCCCCACAATGAATGTACATACATGCCATTAGATGGATCCTGACCCCCATATCCCTTTGAAAGGGGCGTAGGGGCAAATATTGTAAAAATTTGAATTATCACAATTTCGGGCCGAAATGGAAGGGCCGGGGTGGTTCAGCATTTTGGAGGAAAATATTATATTTTTTGAATAGGCTAGTTTCCCCACAATGAATGTACATACATGCCATTAGATGGATCCTGACCCCCATATCCCTTTGAAAGGGGCGTAGGGGCAAATATTGTGATAATTTGAATTAACACCAATTTCAGGCCGAAATGGTAAGGGCCGGGGTGGTTCAGCATTTTGGAGGAAAATATATATTTTTTTAATAGGCTAGTTTCCCCACAATGAATGTACATACATGCCATTAGATGGATCCTGACCCCCATATCCCTTTGAAAGGGGCGTAGGGGCAAATATTGTGATAATTTGAATAAACACCAATTTCAGGCCGAAATGGTAAGGGCCGGGGTGGTTCAGCATTTTGGAGGAAAATATTATATTTTTTGAATAGGCTAGTTTCCCCACAATGAATGTACATACATGCCATTAGATGGATCCTGACCCCCATATCCCTTTGAAAGGGGCGTAGGGGCAAATATTGTGATAATTTGAATAAACACCAATTTCAGGCCGAAATGGTAAGGGCCGGGGTGGTTCAGCATTTTGGAGGAAAATATATATTTTTTTTAATAGGCTAGTTTCCCCACAATGAATGTCCATACATGCCATTAGATGGATCCTGACCCCCATATCCCTTTGAAAGGGGCGTAGGGGCAAATATTGTGATAATTTGAATAAACACCAATTTCAGGCCGAAATGGTAAGGGCCGGGGTGGTTCAGCATTTTGGAGGAAAATATTATATTTTTTGAATAGGCTAGTTTCCCCACAATGAATGTACATACATGCCATTAGATGGATCCTGACCCCCATATCCCTTTGAAAGGGGCGTAGGGGCAAATATTGTAAAAATTTGAATTATCACAATTTCGGGCCGAAATTAGTAAGGGCCGGGGTGGTTCAGCATTTTGGAGGAAAATATATATTTTTTTTAATAGGCTAGTTTCCCCACAATGAATGTCCATACATGCCATTAGATGGATCCTGACCCCCATATCCCTTTGAAAGGGGCGTAGGGGCAAATATTGTGATAATTTGAATAAACACCAATTTCAGGCCGAAATGGTAAGGGCCGGGGTGGTTCAGCATTTTGGAGGAAAATATTATATTTTTTTAATAGGCTAGTTTCCCCACAATGAATGTACATACATGCCATTAGATGGATCCTGACCCCCATATCCCTTTGAAAGGGGCGTAGGGGCAAATATTGTAAAAATTTGAATTATCACAATTTCGGGCCGAAATTGGTAAGGGCCGGGGTGGTTCAGCATTTTGGAGGAAAATATTATATTTTTTGAATAGGCTAGTTTCCCCACAATGAATGTACATACATGCCATTAGATGGATCCTGACCCCCATATCCCTTTGAAAGGGGCGTAGGGGCAAATATTGTAAAAATTTGAATTATCACAATTTCGGGCCGAAATTGTAAGGGCCGGGGTGGTTCAGCATTTTGGAGGAAAATATTATATTTTTTGAATAGGCTAGTTTCCCCACAATGAATGTACATACATGCCATTAGATGGATCCTGACCCCCATATCCCTTTGAAAGGGGCGTAGGGGCAAATATTGTGATAATTTGAATAAACACCAATTTCAGGCCGAAATGGTAAGGGCCGGGGTGGTTCAGCATTTTGGAGGAAAATATTATATTTTTTTAATAGGCTAGTTTCCCCACAATGAATGTACATACATGCCATTAGATGGATCCTGACCCCCATATCCCTTTGAAAGGGGCGTAGGGGCAAATATTGTGAAAATTTGAATTATCACAATTTCGGGCCGAAATTAGAAGGGCCGGGGTGGTTCAGCATTTTGGAGGAAAATATTATATTTTTTGAATAGGCTAGTTTCCCCACAATGAATGTACATACATGCCATTAGATGGATCCTGACCCCCATATCCCTTTGAAAGGGGCGTAGGGGCAAATATTGTGATAATTTGAATAAACACCAATTTCAGGCCGAAATGGTAAGGGCCGGGGTGGTTCAGCATTTTGGAGGAAAATATATTTTTTTTAATAGGCTAGTTTCCCCACAATGAATGTACATACATGCCATTAGATGGATCCTGACCCCCATATCCCTTTGAAAGGGGCGTAGGGGCAAATATTGTGATAATTTGAATAAACACCAATTTCAGGCCGAAATGGTAAGGGCCGGGGTGGTTCAGCATTTTGGAGGAAAATATTATATTTTTTGAATAGGCTAGTTTCCCCACAATGAATGTACATACATGCCATTAGATGGATCCTGACCCCCATATCCCTTTGAAAGGGGCGTAGGGGCAAATATTGTGATAATTTGAATAAACACCAATTTCAGGCCGAAATGGTAAGGGCCGGGGTGGTTCAGCATTTTGGAGGAAAATATTATATTTTTTTAATAGGCTAGTTTCCCCACAATGAATGTACATACATGCCATTAGATGGATCCTGACCCCCATATCCCTTTGAAAGGGGCGTAGGGGCAAATATTGTAAAAATTTGAATTATCACAATTTCGGGCCGAAATTGTAAGGGCCGGGGTGGTTCAGCATTTTGGAGGAAAATATTATATTTTTTGAATAGGCTAGTTTCCCCACAATGAATGTACATACATGCCATTAGATGGATCCTGACCCCCATATCCCTTTGAAAGGGGCGTAGGGGCAAATATTGTGATAATTTGAATTAACACCAATTTCAGGCCGAAATGGTAAGGGCCGGGGTGGTTCAGCATTTTGGAGGAAAATATATATTTTTTTTAATAGGCTAGTTTCCCCACAATGAATGTACCTACATGCCATTAGATGGATCCTGACCCCCATATCCCTTTGAAAGGGGCGTAGGGGCAAATATTGTGATAATTTGAATAAACACCAATTTCAGGCCGAAATGGTAAGGGCCGGGGTGGTTCAGCATTTTGGAGGAAAATATTATATTTTTTGAATAGGCTAGTTTCCCCACAATGAATGTACATACATGCCATTAGATGGATCCTGACCCCCATATCCCTTTGAAAGGGGCGTAGGGGCAAATATTGTGATAATTTGAATAAACACAATTTCAGGCCGAAATGGTAAGGGCCGGGGTGGTTCAGCATTTTGGAGGAAAATATATATTTTTTTTAATAGGCTAGTTTCCCCACAATGAATGTCCATACATGCCATTAGATGGATCCTGACCCCCATATCCCTTTGAAAGGGGCGTAGGGGCAAATATTGTGATAATTTGAATAAACACCAATTTCAGGCCGAAATGGTAAGGGCCGGGGTGGTTCAGCATTTTGGAGGAAAATATTATATTTTTTGAATAGGCTAGTTTCCCCACAATGAATGTACATACATGCCATTAGATGGATCCTGACCCCCATATCCCTTTGAAAGGGGCGTAGGGGCAAATATTGTAAAAATTTGAATTATCACAATTTCGGGCCGAAATGGTAAGGGCCGGGGTGGTTCAGCATTTTGGAGGAAAATATATATTTTTTTTAATAGGCTAGTTTCCCCACAATGAATGTACATACATGCCATTAGATGGATCCTGACCCCCATATCCCTTTGAAAGGGGCGTAGGGGCAAATATTGTGATAATTTGAATAAACACCAATTTCAGGCCGAAATGGTAAGGGCCGGGGTGGTTCAGCATTTTGGAGGAAAATATTATATTTTTTTAATAGGCTAGTTTCCCCACAATGAATGTACATACATGCCATTAGATGGATCCTGACCCCCATATCCCTTTGAAAGGGGCGTAGGGGCAAATATTGTGATAATTTGAATAAACACCAATTTCAGGCCGAAATGGTAAGGGCCGGGGTGGTTCAGCATTTTGGAGGAAAATATTATTTTTTTGAATAGGCTAGTTTCCCCACAATGAATGTACATACATGCCATTAGATGGATCCTGACCCCCATATCCCTTTGAAAGGGGCGTAGGGGCAAATATTGTAAAAATTTGAATTATCACAATTTCAGGCCGAAATGGTAAGGGCCGGGGTGGTTCAGCATTTTGGAGGAAAATATTATATTTTTTGAATAGGCTAGTTTCCCCACAATGAATGTACATACATGCCATTAGATGGATCCTGACCCCCATATCCCTTTGAAAGGGGCGTAGGGGCAAATATTGTGATAATTTGAATAAACACCAATTTCAGGCCGAAATGGTAAGGGCCGGGGTGGTTCAGCATTTTGGAGGAAAATATATATTTTTTTTAATAGGCTAGTTTCCCCACAATGAATGTACATACATGCCATTAGATGGATCCTGACCCCCATATCCCTTTGAAAGGGGCGTAGGGGCAAATATTGTGATAATTTGAATAAACACCAATTTCAGGCCGAAATGGTAAGGGCCGGGGTGGTTCAGCATTTTGGAGGAAAATATTATTTTTTTTAATAGGCTAGTTTCCCCACAATGAATGTACATACATGCCATTAGATGGATCCTGACCCCCATATCCCTTTGAAAGGGGCGTAGGGGCAAATATTGTGATAATTTGAATAAACACCAATTTCAGGCCGAAATGGTAAGGGCCGGGGTGGTTCAGCATTTTGGAGGAAAATATATATTTTTTTAATAGGCTAGTTTCCCCACAATGAATGTACATACATGCCATTAGATGGATCCTGACCCCCATATCCCTTTGAAAGGGGCGTAGGGGCAAATATTGTAAAAATTTGAATTATCACAATTTCGGGCCGAAATTAGTAAGGGCCGGGGTGGTTCAGCATTTTGGAGGAAAATATTATATTTTTTGAATAGGCTAGTTTCCCCACAATGAATGTACATACATGCCATTAGATGGATCCTGACCCCCATATCCCTTTGAAAGGGGCGTAGGGGCAAATATTGTGATAATTTGAATAAACACCAATTTCAGGCCGAAATGGTAAGGGCCGGGGTGGTTCAGCATTTTGGAGGAAAATATATATTTTTTTTAATAGGCTAGTTTCCCCACAATGAATGTACATACATGCCATTAGATGGATCCTGACCCCCATATCCCTTTGAAAGGGGCGTAGGGGCAAATATTGTAAAAATTTGAATTATCACAACTTTCGGGCCGAAATTGTAAGGGCCGGGGTGGTTCAGCATTTTGGAGGAAAATATATATTTTTTGAATAGGCTAGTTTCCCCACAATGAATGTACATACATGCCATTAGATGGATCCTGACCCCCATATCCCTTTGAAAGGGGCGTAGGGGCAAATATTGTGATAATTTGAATTAACACCAATTTCAGGCCGAAATGGTAAGGGCCGGGGTGGTTCAGCATTTTGGAGGAAAATATATATTTTTTTTAATAGGCTAGTTTCCCCACAATGAATGTACATACATGCCATTAGATGGATCCTGACCCCCATATCCCTTTGAAAGGGGCGTAGGGGCAAATATTGTGATAATTTGAATAAACACCAATTTCAGGCCGAAATGGTAAGGGCCGGGGTGGTTCAGCATTTTGGAGGAAAATATTATATTTTTTGAATAGGCTAGTTTCCCCACAATGAATGTACATACATGCCATTAGATGGATCCTGACCCCCATATCCCTTTGAAAGGGGCGTAGGGGCAAATATTGTGATAATTTGAATAAACACAATTTCAGGCCGAAATGGTAAGGGCCGGGGTGGTTCAGCATTTTGGAGGAAAATATATATTTTTTTTAATAGGCTAGTTTCCCCACAATGAATGTACATACATGCCATTAGATGGATCCTGACCCCCATATCCCTTTGAAAGGGGCGTAGGGGCAAATATTGTGATAATTTGAATAAACACCAATTTCAGGCCGAAATGGTAAGGGCCGGGGTGGTTCAGCATTTTGGAGGAAAATATATATTTTTTTAATAGGCTAGTTTCCCCACAATGAATGTACATACATGCCATTAGATGGATCCTGACCCCCATATCCCTTTGAAAGGGGCGTAGGGGCAAATATTGTAAAAATTTGAATTATCACAACTTTCAGGCCGAAATTAAGGGCCGGGGTGGTTCAGCATTTTGGAGGAAAATATTATATTTTTTGAATAGGCTAGTTTCCCCACAATGAATGTACATACATGCCATTAGATGGATCCTGACCCCCATATCCCTTTGAAAGGGGCGTAGGGGCAAATATTGTGATAATTTGAATAAACACCAATTTCAGGCCGAAATGGTAAGGGCCGGGGTGGTTCAGCATTTTGGAGGAAAATATTATTTTTTTTAATAGGCTAGTTTCCCCACAATGAATGTACATACATGCCATTAGATGGATCCTGACCCCCATATCCCTTTGAAAGGGGCGTAGGGGCAAATATTGTAAAAATTTGAATTATCACAATTTCAGGCCGAAATTGTAAGGGCCGGGGTGGTTCAGCATTTTGGAGGAAAATATTATATTTTTTGAATAGGCTAGTTTCCCCACAATGAATGTACATACATGCCATTAGATGGATCCTGACCCCCATATCCCTTTGAAAGGGGCGTAGGGGCAAATATTGTGATAATTTGAATAAACACCAATTTCAGGCCGAAATGGTAAGGGCCGGGGTGGTTCAGCATTTTGGAGGAAAATATATATTTTTTTTAATAGGCTAGTTTCCCCACAATGAATGTACATACATGCCATTAGATGGATCCTGACCCCCATATCCCTTTGAAAGGGGCGTAGGGGCAAATATTGTGATAATTTGAATAAACACAATTTCAGGCCGAAATGGTAAGGGCCGGGGTGGTTCAGCATTTTGGAGGAAAATATTATTTTTTTTAATAGGCTAGTTTCCCCACAATGAATGTACATACATGCCATTAGATGGATCCTGACCCCCATATCCCTTTGAAAGGGGCGTAGGGGCAAATATTGTGATAATTTGAATAAACACCAATTTCAGGCCGAAATGGTAAGGGCCGGGGTGGTTCAGCATTTTGGAGGAAAATATTATATTTTTTTAATAGGCTAGTTTCCCCACAATGAATGTACATACATGCCATTAGATGGATCCTGACCCCCATATCCCTTTGAAAGGGGCGTAGGGGCAAATATTGTAAAAATTTGAATTATCACAATTTCGGGCCGAAATTGTAAGGGCCGGGGTGGTTCAGCATTTTGGAGGAAAATATTATTTTTTTTGAATAGGCTAGTTTCCCCACAATGAATGTACATACATGCCATTAGATGGATCCTGACCCCCATATCCCTTTGAAAGGGGCGTAGGGGCAAATATTGTGATAATTTGAATAAACACCAATTTCAGGCCGAAATGGTAAGGGCCGGGGTGGTTCAGCATTTTGGAGGAAATATATATTTTTTTAATAGGCTAGTTTCCCCACAATGAATGTACATACATGCCATTAGATGGATCCTGACCCCCATATCCCTTTGAAAGGGGCGTAGGGGCAAATATTGTAAAAATTTGAATTATCACAATTTCGGGCCGAAATGGTAAGGGCCGGGGTGGTTCAGCATTTTGGAGGAAAATATTATATTTTTTGAATAGGCTAGTTTCCCCACAATGAATGTACATACATGCCATTAGATGGATCCTGACCCCCATATCCCTTTGAAAGGGGCGTAGGGGCAAATATTGTGATAATTTGAATAACACCAATTTCAGGCCGAAATGGTAAGGGCCGGGGTGGTTCAGCATTTTGGAGGAAAATATATATTTTTTTTAATAGGCTAGTTTCCCCACAATGAATGTACATACATGCCATTAGATGGATCCTGACCCCCATATCCCTTTGAAAGGGGCGTAGGGGCAAATATTGTGATAATTTGAATAAACACCAATTTCAGGCCGAAATGGTAAGGGCCGGGGTGGTTCAGCATTTTGGAGGAAAATATTATATTTTTTTGAATAGGCTAGTTTCCCCACAATGAATGTACATACATGCCATTAGATGGATCCTGACCCCCATATCCCTTTGAAAGGGGCGTAGGGGCAAATATTGTGATAATTTGAATAAACACCAATTTCAGGCCGAAATGGTAAGGGCCGGGGTGGTTCAGCATTTTGGAGGAAAATATTATTTTTTTTAATAGGCTAGTTTCCCCACAATGAATGTACATACATGCCATTAGATGGATCCTGACCCCCATATCCCTTTGAAAGGGGCGTAGGGGCAAATATTGTGATAATTTGAATAAACACCAATTTCAGGCCGAAATGGTAAGGGCCGGGGTGGTTCAGCATTTTGGAGGAAAATATTATATTTTTTTAATAGGCTAGTTTCCCCACAATGAATGTACATACATGCCATTAGATGGATCCTGACCCCCATATCCCTTTGAAAGGGGCGTAGGGGCAAATATTGTAAAAATTTGAATTATCACAATTTCAGGCCGAAATTGGTAAGGGCCGGGGTGGTTCAGCATTTTGGAGGAAAATATTATATTTTTTTAATAGGCTAGTTTCCCCACAATGAATGTACATACATGCCATTAGATGGATCCTGACCCCCATATCCCTTTGAAAGGGGCGTAGGGGCAAATATTGTGATAATTTGAATAAACACAATTTCAGGCCGAAATGGTAAGGGCCGGGGTGGTTCAGCATTTTGGAGGAAAATATTATATTTTTTTAATAGGCTAGTTTCCCCACAATGAATGTACATACATGCCATTAGATGGATCCTGACCCCCATATCCCTTTGAAAGGGGCGTAGGGGCAAATATTGTGATAATTTGAATAAACACCAATTTCAGGCCGAAATGGTAAGGGCCGGGGTGGTTCAGCATTTTGGAGGAAAATATATATTTTTTTTAATAGGCTAGTTTCCCCACAATGAATGTACATACATGCCATTAGATGGATCCTGACCCCCATATCCCTTTGAAAGGGGCGTAGGGGCAAATATTGTAAAAATTTGAATTATCACAATTTCAGGCCGAAATTGTAAGGGCCGGGGTGGTTCAGCATTTTGGAGGAAAATATATATTTTTTTAATAGGCTAGTTTCCCCACAATGAATGTACATACATGCCATTAGATGGATCCTGACCCCCATATCCCTTTGAAAGGGGCGTAGGGGCAAATATTGTGATAATTTGAATAAACACCAATTTCAGGCCGAAATGGTAAGGGCCGGGGTGGTTCAGCATTTTGGAGGAAAATATATATTTTTTTAATAGGCTAGTTTCCCCACAATGAATGTACATACATGCCATTAGATGGATCCTGACCCCCATATCCCTTTGAAAGGGGCGTAGGGGCAAATATTGTGATAATTTGAATTATCACAATTTCAGGCCGAAATGGTAAGGGCCGGGGTGGTTCAGCATTTTGGAGGAAAATATTATTTTTTTTAATAGGCTAGTTTCCCCACAATGAATGTACATACATGCCATTAGATGGATCCTGACCCCCATATCCCTTTGAAAGGGGCGTAGGGGCAAATATTGTGATAATTTGAATAAACACCAATTTCAGGCCGAAATGGTAAGGGCCGGGGTGGTTCAGCATTTTGGAGGAAAATATTATATTTTTTTAATAGGCTAGTTTCCCCACAATGAATGTACATACATGCCATTAGATGGATCCTGACCCCCATATCCCTTTGAAAGGGGCGTAGGGGCAAATATTGTAAAAATTTGAATTATCACAATTTCGGGCCGAAATGGTAAGGGCCGGGGTGGTTCAGCATTTTGGAGGAAAATATATATTTTTTTTGAATAGGCTAGTTTCCCCACAATGAATGTACATACATGCCATTAGATGGATCCTGACCCCCATATCCCTTTGAAAGGGGCGTAGGGGCAAATATTGTGATAATTTGAATAAACACCAATTTCAGGCCGAAATGGTAAGGGCCGGGGTGGTTCAGCATTTTGGAGGAAAATATTATTTTTTTTAATAGGCTAGTTTCCCCACAATGAATGTACATACATGCCATTAGATGGATCCTGACCCCCATATCCCTTTGAAAGGGGCGTAGGGGCAAATATTGTGAAAATTTGAATTATCACAATTTCAGGCCGAAATGGTAAGGGCCGGGGTGGTTCAGCATTTTGGAGGAAAATATTATATTTTTTGAATAGGCTAGTTTCCCCACAATGAATGTACATACATGCCATTAGATGGATCCTGACCCCCATATCCCTTTGAAAGGGGCGTAGGGGCAAATATTGTGATAATTTGAATAAACACCAATTTCAGGCCGAAATGGTAAGGGCCGGGGTGGTTCAGCATTTTGGAGGAAAATATATATTTTTTTTAATAGGCTAGTTTCCCCACAATGAATGTACATACATGCCATTAGATGGATCCTGACCCCCATATCCCTTTGAAAGGGGCGTAGGGGCAAATATTGTGATAATTTGAATAAACACCAATTTCAGGCCGAAATGGTAAGGGCCGGGGTGGTTCAGCATTTTGGAGGAAAATATTATATTTTTTTAATAGGCTAGTTTCCCCACAATGAATGTACATACATGCCATTAGATGGATCCTGACCCCCATATCCCTTTGAAAGGGGCGTAGGGGCAAATATTGTGAAAATTTGAATAAACACAATTTCAGGCCGAAATGGTAAGGGCCGGGGTGGTTCAGCATTTTGGAGGAAAATATATATTTTTTTAATAGGCTAGTTTCCCCACAATGAATGTACATACATGCCATTAGATGGATCCTGACCCCCATATCCCTTTGAAAGGGGCGTAGGGGCAAATATTGTGATAATTTGAATAAACACCAATTTCAGGCCGAAATGGTAAGGGCCGGGGTGGTTCAGCATTTTGGAGGAAAATATATATTTTTTTAATAGGCTAGTTTCCCCACAATGAATGTACATACATGCCATTAGATGGATCCTGACCCCCATATCCCTTTGAAAGGGGCGTAGGGGCAAATATTGTAAAAATTTGAATTATCACAACTTTCGGGCCGAAATTGGTAAGGGCCGGGGTGGTTCAGCATTTTGGAGGAAAATATTATATTTTTTGAATAGGCTAGTTTCCCCACAATGAATGTACATACATGCCATTAGATGGATCCTGACCCCCATATCCCTTTGAAAGGGGCGTAGGGGCAAATATTGTGATAATTTGAATAAACACCAATTTCAGGCCGAAATGGTAAGGGCCGGGGTGGTTCAGCATTTTGGAGGAAAATATTATTTTTTTTGAATAGGCTAGTTTCCCCACAATGAATGTACATACATGCCATTAGATGGATCCTGACCCCCATATCCCTTTGAAAGGGGCGTAGGGGCAAATATTGTAAAAATTTGAATTATCACAATTTCAGGCCGAAATGGTAAGGGCCGGGGTGGTTCAGCATTTTGGAGGAAAATATTATATTTTTTTGAATAGGCTAGTTTCCCCACAATGAATGTACATACATGCCATTAGATGGATCCTGACCCCCATATCCCTTTGAAAGGGGCGTAGGGGCAAATATTGTGATAATTTGAATAAACACCAATTTCAGGCCGAAATGGTAAGGGCCGGGGTGGTTCAGCATTTTGGAGGAAAATATATATTTTTTTAATAGGCTAGTTTCCCCACAATGAATGTACATACATGCCATTAGATGGATCCTGACCCCCATATCCCTTTGAAAGGGGCGTAGGGGCAAATATTGTGATAATTTGAATAAACACCAATTTCAGGCCGAAATGGTAAGGGCCGGGGTGGTTCAGCATTTTGGAGGAAAATATATATTTTTTTAATAGGCTAGTTTCCCCACAATGAATGTACATACATGCCATTAGATGGATCCTGACCCCCATATCCCTTTGAAAGGGGCGTAGGGGCAAATATTGTGATAATTTGAATAAACACCAATTTCAGGCCGAAATGGTAAGGGCCGGGGTGGTTCAGCATTTTGGAGGAAAATATTATATTTTTTTAATAGGCTAGTTTCCCCACAATGAATGTACATACATGCCATTAGATGGATCCTGACCCCCATATCCCTTTGAAAGGGGCGTAGGGGCAAATATTGTGATAATTTGAATACACCAATTTCAGGCCGAAATGGTAAGGGCCGGGGTGGTTCAGCATTTTGGAGGAAAATATTATTTTTTTTAATAGGCTAGTTTCCCCACAATGAATGTACATACATGCCATTAGATGGATCCTGACCCCCATATCCCTTTGAAAGGGGCGTAGGGGCAAATATTGTGATAATTTGAATAAACACCAATTTCAGGCCGAAATGGTAAGGGCCGGGGTGGTTCAGCATTTTGGAGGAAAATATATATTTTTTTTAATAGGCTAGTTTCCCCACAATGAATGTACATACATGCCATTAGATGGATCCTGACCCCCATATCCCTTTGAAAGGGGCGTAGGGGCAAATATTGTGATAATTTGAATAAACACAATTTCAGGCCGAAATGGTAAGGGCCGGGGTGGTTCAGCATTTTGGAGGAAAATATATATTTTTTTAATAGGCTAGTTTCCCCACAATGAATGTACATACATGCCATTAGATGGATCCTGACCCCCATATCCCTTTGAAAGGGGCGTAGGGGCAAATATTGTGATAATTTGAATAACACCAATTTCAGGCCGAAATGGTAAGGGCCGGGGTGGTTCAGCATTTTGGAGGAAAATATTATATTTTTTTAATAGGCTAGTTTCCCCACAATGAATGTACATACATGCCATTAGATGGATCCTGACCCCCATATCCCTTTGAAAGGGGCGTAGGGGCAAATATTGTGATAATTTGAATAAACACCAATTTCAGGCCGAAATGGTAAGGGCCGGGGTGGTTCAGCATTTTGGAGGAAAATATTATATTTTTTTAATAGGCTAGTTTCCCCACAATGAATGTACATACATGCCATTAGATGGATCCTGACCCCCATATCCCTTTGAAAGGGGCGTAGGGGCAAATATTGTGATAATTTGAATAAACACCAATTTCAGGCCGAAATGGTAAGGGCCGGGGTGGTTCAGCATTTTGGAGGAAAATATTATATTTTTTTAATAGGCTAGTTTCCCCACAATGAATGTACATACATGCCATTAGATGGATCCTGACCCCCATATCCCTTTGAAAGGGGCGTAGGGGCAAATATTGTGATAATTTGAATAAACACCAATTTCAGGCCGAAATGGTAAGGGCCGGGGTGGTTCAGCATTTTGGAGGAAAATATTATATTTTTTTAATAGGCTAGTTTCCCCACAATGAATGTACATACATGCCATTAGATGGATCCTGACCCCCATATCCCTTTGAAAGGGGCGTAGGGGCAAATATTGTAAAAATTTGAATTATCACAATTTCGGGCCGAAATTAGTAAGGGCCGGGGTGGTTCAGCATTTTGGAGGAAAATATTATATTTTTTTAATAGGCTAGTTTCCCCACAATGAATGTACATACATGCCATTAGATGGATCCTGACCCCCATATCCCTTTGAAAGGGGCGTAGGGGCAAATATTGTGATAATTTGAATAACACAATTTCAGGCCGAAATGGTAAGGGCCGGGGTGGTTCAGCATTTTGGAGGAAAATATTATATTTTTTTAATAGGCTAGTTTCCCCACAATGAATGTACATACATGCCATTAGATGGATCCTGACCCCCATATCCCTTTGAAAGGGGCGTAGGGGCAAATATTGTGAAAATTTGAATAAACACAATTTCAGGCCGAAATGGTAAGGGCCGGGGTGGTTCAGCATTTTGGAGGAAAATATTATTTTTTGAATAGGCTAGTTTCCCCACAATGAATGTACATACATGCCATTAGATGGATCCTGACCCCCATATCCCTTTGAAAGGGGCGTAGGGGCAAATATTGTGAAAATTTGAATAATCACAATTTCAGGCCGAAATGGTAAGGGCCGGGGTGGTTCAGCATTTTGGAGGAAAATATATTTTTTTTAATAGGCTAGTTTCCCCACAATGAATGTACATACATGCCATTAGATGGATCCTGACCCCCATATCCCTTTGAAAGGGGCGTAGGGGCAAATATTGTGATAATTTGAATAAACACCAATTTCAGGCCGAAATGGTAAGGGCCGGGGTGGTTCAGCATTTTGGAGGAAAATATATATTTTTTTAATAGGCTAGTTTCCCCACAATGAATGTACATACATGCCATTAGATGGATCCTGACCCCCATATCCCTTTGAAAGGGGCGTAGGGGCAAATATTGTGAAAATTTGAATTAACACAATTTCAGGCCGAAATGGTAAGGGCCGGGGTGGTTCAGCATTTTGGAGGAAAATATTATATTTTTTTAATAGGCTAGTTTCCCCACAATGAATGTACATACATGCCATTAGATGGATCCTGACCCCCATATCCCTTTGAAAGGGGCGTAGGGGCAAATATTGTGATAATTTGAATAAACACCAATTTCAGGCCGAAATGGTAAGGGCCGGGGTGGTTCAGCATTTTGGAGGAAAATATTATATTTTTTTAATAGGCTAGTTTCCCCACAATGAATGTACATACATGCCATTAGATGGATCCTGACCCCCATATCCCTTTGAAAGGGGCGTAGGGGCAAATATTGTGATAATTTGAATAAACACAATTTCAGGCCGAAATGGTAAGGGCCGGGGTGGTTCAGCATTTTGGAGGAAAATATATATTTTTTTGAATAGGCTAGTTTCCCCACAATGAATGTACATACATGCCATTAGATGGATCCTGACCCCCATATCCCTTTGAAAGGGGCGTAGGGGCAAATATTGTGATAATTTGAATAAACACCAATTTCAGGCCGAAATGGTAAGGGCCGGGGTGGTTCAGCATTTTGGAGGAAAATATATATTTTTTTAATAGGCTAGTTTCCCCACAATGAATGTACATACATGCCATTAGATGGATCCTGACCCCCATATCCCTTTGAAAGGGGCGTAGGGGCAAATATTGTGATAATTTGAATAAACACCAATTTCAGGCCGAAATGGTAAGGGCCGGGGTGGTTCAGCATTTTGGAGGAAAATATTATTTTTTTTAATAGGCTAGTTTCCCCACAATGAATGTACATACATGCCATTAGATGGATCCTGACCCCCATATCCCTTTGAAAGGGGCGTAGGGGCAAATATTGTGATAATTTGAATAAACACCAATTTCAGGCCGAAATGGTAAGGGCCGGGGTGGTTCAGCATTTTGGAGGAAAATATATATTTTTTTTAATAGGCTAGTTTCCCCACAATGAATGTACATACATGCCATTAGATGGATCCTGACCCCCATATCCCTTTGAAAGGGGCGTAGGGGCAAATATTGTGATAATTTGAATAAACACCAATTTCAGGCCGAAATGGTAAGGGCCGGGGTGGTTCAGCATTTTGGAGGAAAATATATATTTTTTTAATAGGCTAGTTTCCCCACAATGAATGTACATACATGCCATTAGATGGATCCTGACCCCCATATCCCTTTGAAAGGGGCGTAGGGGCAAATATTGTGATAATTTGAATAATCACAATTTCAGGCCGAAATTGGTAAGGGCCGGGGTGGTTCAGCATTTTGGAGGAAAATATATATTTTTTTAATAGGCTAGTTTCCCCACAATGAATGTACATACATGCCATTAGATGGATCCTGACCCCCATATCCCTTTGAAAGGGGCGTAGGGGCAAATATTGTGATAATTTGAATAAACACCAATTTCAGGCCGAAATGGTAAGGGCCGGGGTGGTTCAGCATTTTGGAGGAAAATATATTTTTTTTAATAGGCTAGTTTCCCCACAATGAATGTACATACATGCCATTAGATGGATCCTGACCCCCATATCCCTTTGAAAGGGGCGTAGGGGCAAATATTGTGATAATTTGAATTACACAATTTCAGGCCGAAATGGTAAGGGCCGGGGTGGTTCAGCATTTTGGAGGAAAATATTATATTTTTTTAATAGGCTAGTTTCCCCACAATGAATGTACATACATGCCATTAGATGGATCCTGACCCCCATATCCCTTTGAAAGGGGCGTAGGGGCAAATATTGTGATAATTTGAATAAACACCAATTTCAGGCCGAAATGGTAAGGGCCGGGGTGGTTCAGCATTTTGGAGGAAAATATTATATTTTTTTAATAGGCTAGTTTCCCCACAATGAATGTACATACATGCCATTAGATGGATCCTGACCCCCATATCCCTTTGAAAGGGGCGTAGGGGCAAATATTGTGATAATTTGAATAAACACCAATTTCAGGCCGAAATGGTAAGGGCCGGGGTGGTTCAGCATTTTGGAGGAAAATATTATTTTTTTTAATAGGCTAGTTTCCCCACAATGAATGTACATACATGCCATTAGATGGATCCTGACCCCCATATCCCTTTGAAAGGGGCGTAGGGGCAAATATTGTGATAATTTGAATTATCACAATTTCAGGCCGAAATGGTAAGGGCCGGGGTGGTTCAGCATTTTGGAGGAAAATATATATTTTTTTAATAGGCTAGTTTCCCCACAATGAATGTACATACATGCCATTAGATGGATCCTGACCCCCATATCCCTTTGAAAGGGGCGTAGGGGCAAATATTGTGAAAATTTGAATAAACACAATTTCAGGCCGAAATGGTAAGGGCCGGGGTGGTTCAGCATTTTGGAGGAAAATATATATTTTTTTAATAGGCTAGTTTCCCCACAATGAATGTACATACATGCCATTAGATGGATCCTGACCCCCATATCCCTTTGAAAGGGGCGTAGGGGCAAATATTGTGATAATTTGAATAAACACCAATTTCAGGCCGAAATGGTAAGGGCCGGGGTGGTTCAGCATTTTGGAGGAAAATATATATTTTTTTAATAGGCTAGTTTCCCCACAATGAATGTACATACATGCCATTAGATGGATCCTGACCCCCATATCCCTTTGAAAGGGGCGTAGGGGCAAATATTGTGATAATTTGAATAAACACCAATTTCAGGCCGAAATGGTAAGGGCCGGGGTGGTTCAGCATTTTGGAGGAAAATATTATATTTTTTGAATAGGCTAGTTTCCCCACAATGAATGTACATACATGCCATTAGATGGATCCTGACCCCCATATCCCTTTGAAAGGGGCGTAGGGGCAAATATTGTAAAAATTTGAATTATCACAATTTCAGGCCGAAATGGTAAGGGCCGGGGTGGTTCAGCATTTTGGAGGAAAATATTATATTTTTTGAATAGGCTAGTTTCCCCACAATGAATGTACATACATGCCATTAGATGGATCCTGACCCCCATATCCCTTTGAAAGGGGCGTAGGGGCAAATATTGTGATAATTTGAATAACACCAATTTCAGGCCGAAATGGTAAGGGCCGGGGTGGTTCAGCATTTTGGAGGAAAATATTATATTTTTTTAATAGGCTAGTTTCCCCACAATGAATGTACATACATGCCATTAGATGGATCCTGACCCCCATATCCCTTTGAAAGGGGCGTAGGGGCAAATATTGTGATAATTTGAATAAACACCAATTTCAGGCCGAAATGGTAAGGGCCGGGGTGGTTCAGCATTTTGGAGGAAAATATATATTTTTTTAATAGGCTAGTTTCCCCACAATGAATGTACATACATGCCATTAGATGGATCCTGACCCCCATATCCCTTTGAAAGGGGCGTAGGGGCAAATATTGTGATAATTTGAATAAACACCAATTTCAGGCCGAAATGGTAAGGGCCGGGGTGGTTCAGCATTTTGGAGGAAAATATATATTTTTTTAATAGGCTAGTTTCCCCACAATGAATGTACATACATGCCATTAGATGGATCCTGACCCCCATATCCCTTTGAAAGGGGCGTAGGGGCAAATATTGTGATAATTTGAATTAACACCAATTTCAGGCCGAAATGGTAAGGGCCGGGGTGGTTCAGCATTTTGGAGGAAAATATTATATTTTTTGAATAGGCTAGTTTCCCCACAATGAATGTACATACATGCCATTAGATGGATCCTGACCCCCATATCCCTTTGAAAGGGGCGTAGGGGCAAATATTGTGATAATTTGAATAAACACCAATTTCAGGCCGAAATGGTAAGGGCCGGGGTGGTTCAGCATTTTGGAGGAAAATATATATTTTTTTAATAGGCTAGTTTCCCCACAATGAATGTACATACATGCCATTAGATGGATCCTGACCCCCATATCCCTTTGAAAGGGGCGTAGGGGCAAATATTGTGAAAATTTGAATTAACACAATTTCAGGCCGAAATGGTAAGGGCCGGGGTGGTTCAGCATTTTGGAGGAAAATATATATTTTTTTAATAGGCTAGTTTCCCCACAATGAATGTACATACATGCCATTAGATGGATCCTGACCCCCATATCCCTTTGAAAGGGGCGTAGGGGCAAATATTGTGATAATTTGAATAAACACCAATTTCAGGCCGAAATGGTAAGGGCCGGGGTGGTTCAGCATTTTGGAGGAAAATATATATATTTTTTTAATAGGCTAGTTTCCCCACAATGAATGTACATACATGCCATTAGATGGATCCTGACCCCCATATCCCTTTGAAAGGGGCGTAGGGGCAAATATTGTGATAATTTGAATAAACACAATTTCAGGCCGAAATGGTAAGGGCCGGGGTGGTTCAGCATTTTGGAGGAAAATATTATATTTTTTGAATAGGCTAGTTTCCCCACAATGAATGTACATACATGCCATTAGATGGATCCTGACCCCCATATCCCTTTGAAAGGGGCGTAGGGGCAAATATTGTGATAATTTGAATAAACACCAATTTCAGGCCGAAATGGTAAGGGCCGGGGTGGTTCAGCATTTTGGAGGAAAATATATATTTTTTTAATAGGCTAGTTTCCCCACAATGAATGTACATACATGCCATTAGATGGATCCTGACCCCCATATCCCTTTGAAAGGGGCGTAGGGGCAAATATTGTGATAATTTGAATTAACACAATTTCAGGCCGAAATGGTAAGGGCCGGGGTGGTTCAGCATTTTGGAGGAAAATATTATATTTTTTGAATAGGCTAGTTTCCCCACAATGAATGTACATACATGCCATTAGATGGATCCTGACCCCCATATCCCTTTGAAAGGGGCGTAGGGGCAAATATTGTGATAATTTGAATAAACACCAATTTCAGGCCGAAATGGTAAGGGCCGGGGTGGTTCAGCATTTTGGAGGAAAATATTATATTTTTTTTAATAGGCTAGTTTCCCCACAATGAATGTACATACATGCCATTAGATGGATCCTGACCCCCATATCCCTTTGAAAGGGGCGTAGGGGCAAATATTGTGATAATTTGAATAAACACCAATTTCAGGCCGAAATGGTAAGGGCCGGGGTGGTTCAGCATTTTGGAGGAAAATATTATATTTTTTTAATAGGCTAGTTTCCCCACAATGAATGTACATACATGCCATTAGATGGATCCTGACCCCCATATCCCTTTGAAAGGGGCGTAGGGGCAAATATTGTAAAAATTTGAATTATCACAACTTTCGGCCGAAATTGTAAGGGCCGGGGTGGTTCAGCATTTTGGAGGAAAATATTATATTTTTTTAATAGGCTAGTTTCCCCACAATGAATGTACATACATGCCATTAGATGGATCCTGACCCCCATATCCCTTTGAAAGGGGCGTAGGGGCAAATATTGTGATAATTTGAATAAACACACAATTTCAGGCCGAAATGGTAAGGGCCGGGGTGGTTCAGCATTTTGGAGGAAAATATATTTTTTTTAATAGGCTAGTTTCCCCACAATGAATGTACATACATGCCATTAGATGGATCCTGACCCCCATATCCCTTTGAAAGGGGCGTAGGGGCAAATATTGTGATAATTTGAATAAACACCAATTTCAGGCCGAAATGGTAAGGGCCGGGGTGGTTCAGCATTTTGGAGGAAAATATTATATTTTTTGAATAGGCTAGTTTCCCCACAATGAATGTACATACATGCCATTAGATGGATCCTGACCCCCATATCCCTTTGAAAGGGGCGTAGGGGCAAATATTGTGATAATTTGAATAAACACAATTTCAGGCCGAAATGGTAAGGGCCGG
This sequence comes from Strongylocentrotus purpuratus, assembly GCF_000002235.5. Classification (NCBI taxonomy): domain Eukaryota; kingdom Metazoa; phylum Echinodermata; class Echinoidea; order Camarodonta; family Strongylocentrotidae; genus Strongylocentrotus; species Strongylocentrotus purpuratus. The sequence continues at coordinate 55,081 of NW_022145491.1, forward strand.
GGTGGTTCAGCATTTTGGAGGAAAATATATTTTTTTTAATAGGCTAGTTTCCCCACAATGAATGTACATACATGCCATTAGATGGATCCTGACCCCCATATCCCTTTGAAAGGGGCGTAGGGGCAAATATTGTGAAAATTTGAATAAACACAATTTCAGGCCGAAATGGTAAGGGCCGGGGTGGTTCAGCATTTTGGAGGAAAATATTATTTTTTTTGAATAGGCTAGTTTCCCCACAATGAATGTACATACATGCCATTAGATGGATCCTGACCCCCATATCCCTTTGAAAGGGGCGTAGGGGCAAATATTGTGATAATTTGAATAAACACCAATTTCAGGCCGAAATGGTAAGGGCCGGGGTGGTTCAGCATTTTGGAGGAAAATATTATATTTTTTTAATAGGCTAGTTTCCCCACAATGAATGTACATACATGCCATTAGATGGATCCTGACCCCCATATCCCTTTGAAAGGGGCGTAGGGGCAAATATTGTGATAATTTGAATAACACCAATTTCAGGCCGAAATGGTAAGGGCCGGGGTGGTTCAGCATTTTGGAGGAAAATATATATATTTTTTTAATAGGCTAGTTTCCCCACAATGAATGTACATACATGCCATTAGATGGATCCTGACCCCCATATCCCTTTGAAAGGGGCGTAGGGGCAAATATTGTGATAATTTGAATAAACACCAATTTCAGGCCGAAATGGTAAGGGCCGGGGTGGTTCAGCATTTTGGAGGAAAATATATTTTTTTTTAATAGGCTAGTTTCCCCACAATGAATGTACATACATGCCATTAGATGGATCCTGACCCCCATATCCCTTTGAAAGGGGCGTAGGGGCAAATATTGTGATAATTTGAATAAACACCAATTTCAGGCCGAAATGGTAAGGGCCGGGGTGGTTCAGCATTTTGGAGGAAAATATATATTTTTTTAATAGGCTAGTTTCCCCACAATGAATGTACATACATGCCATTAGATGGATCCTGACCCCCATATCCCTTTGAAAGGGGCGTAGGGGCAAATATTGTGATAATTTGAATAAACACCAATTTCAGGCCGAAATGGTAAGGGCCGGGGTGGTTCAGCATTTTGGAGGAAAATATATATTTTTTTAATAGGCTAGTTTCCCCACAATGAATGTACATACATGCCATTAGATGGATCCTGACCCCCATATCCCTTTGAAAGGGGCGTAGGGGCAAATATTGTGAAAATTTGAATTAACACCAATTTCAGGCCGAAATGGTAAGGGCCGGGGTGGTTCAGCATTTTGGAGGAAAATATTATATTTTTTGAATAGGCTAGTTTCCCCACAATGAATGTACATACATGCCATTAGATGGATCCTGACCCCCATATCCCTTTGAAAGGGGCGTAGGGGCAAATATTGTGATAATTTGAATAAACACAATTTCAGGCCGAAATGGTAAGGGCCGGGGTGGTTCAGCATTTTGGAGGAAAATATTATTTTTTTTTAATAGGCTAGTTTCCCCACAATGAATGTACATACATGCCATTAGATGGATCCTGACCCCCATATCCCTTTGAAAGGGGCGTAGGGGCAAATATTGTGATAATTTGAATAAACACCAATTTCAGGCCGAAATGGTAAGGGCCGGGGTGGTTCAGCATTTTGGAGGAAAATATTATATTTTTTAATAGGCTAGTTTCCCCACAATGAATGTACATACATGCCATTAGATGGATCCTGACCCCCATATCCCTTTGAAAGGGGCGTAGGGGCAAATATTGTGATAATTTGAATTATCACCAATTTCAGGCCGAAATGGTAAGGGCCGGGGTGGTTCAGCATTTTGGAGGAAAATATATATTTTTTTAATAGGCTAGTTTCCCCACAATGAATGTACATACATGCCATTAGATGGATCCTGACCCCCATATCCCTTTGAAAGGGGCGTAGGGGCAAATATTGTAATAATTTGAATTATCACAATTTCAGGCCGAAATGGTAAGGGCCGGGGTGGTTCAGCATTTTGGAGGAAAATATATATTTTTTTAATAGGCTAGTTTCCCCACAATGAATGTACATACATGCCATTAGATGGATCCTGACCCCCATATCCCTTTGAAAGGGGCGTAGGGGCAAATATTGTAAAAATTTGAATTATCACAATTTCGGGCCGAAATGGTAAGGGCCGGGGTGGTTCAGCATTTTGGAGGAAAATATTATATTTTTTGAATAGGCTAGTTTCCCCACAATGAATGTACATACATGCCATTAGATGGATCCTGACCCCCATATCCCTTTGAAAGGGGCGTAGGGGCAAATATTGTGATAATTTGAATAAACACCAATTTCAGGCCGAAATGGTAAGGGCCGGGGTGGTTCAGCATTTTGGAGGAAAATATATATTTTTTTTAATAGGCTAGTTTCCCCACAATGAATGTACATACATGCCATTAGATGGATCCTGACCCCCATATCCCTTTGAAAGGGGCGTAGGGGCAAATATTGTGATAATTTGAATAAACACAATTTCAGGCCGAAATGGTAAGGGCCGGGGTGGTTCAGCATTTTGGAGGAAAATATTATATTTTTTTAATAGGCTAGTTTCCCCACAATGAATGTACATACATGCCATTAGATGGATCCTGACCCCCATATCCCTTTGAAAGGGGCGTAGGGGCAAATATTGTAAAAATTTGAATTATCACAATTTCAGGCCGAAATGGTAAGGGCCGGGGTGGTTCAGCATTTTGGAGGAAAATATTATATTTTTTTAATAGGCTAGTTTCCCCACAATGAATGTACATACATGCCATTAGATGGATCCTGACCCCCATATCCCTTTGAAAGGGGCGTAGGGGCAAATATTGTGATAATTTGAATAAACACCAATTTCAGGCCGAAATGGTAAGGGCCGGGGTGGTTCAGCATTTTGGAGGAAATATATATTTTTTTTAATAGGCTAGTTTCCCCACAATGAATGTACATACATGCCATTAGATGGATCCTGACCCCCATATCCCTTTGAAAGGGGCGTAGGGGCAAATATTGTGATAATTTGAATAAACACCAATTTCAGGCCGAAATGGTAAGGGCCGGGGTGGTTCAGCATTTTGGAGGAAAATATTATATTTTTTGAATAGGCTAGTTTCCCCACAATGAATGTACATACATGCCATTAGATGGATCCTGACCCCCATATCCCTTTGAAAGGGGCGTAGGGGCAAATATTGTGATAATTTGAATAAACACCAATTTCAGGCCGAAATGGTAAGGGCCGGGGTGGTTCAGCATTTTGGAGGAAAATATATATTTTTTTAATAGGCTAGTTTCCCCACAATGAATGTACATACATGCCATTAGATGGATCCTGACCCCCATATCCCTTTGAAAGGGGCGTAGGGGCAAATATTGTGAAAATTTGAATTAACACAATTTCAGGCCGAAATGGTAAGGGCCGGGGTGGTTCAGCATTTTGGAGGAAAATATTATTTTTTTTGAATAGGCTAGTTTCCCCACAATGAATGTACATACATGCCATTAGATGGATCCTGACCCCCATATCCCTTTGAAAGGGGCGTAGGGGCAAATATTGTGATAATTTGAATAAACACCAATTTCAGGCCGAAATGGTAAGGGCCGGGGTGGTTCAGCATTTTGGAGGAAAATATTATATTTTTTTAATAGGCTAGTTTCCCCACAATGAATGTACATACATGCCATTAGATGGATCCTGACCCCCATATCCCTTTGAAAGGGGCGTAGGGGCAAATATTGTGAAAATTTGAATAAACACAATTTCAGGCCGAAATGGTAAGGGCCGGGGTGGTTCAGCATTTTGGAGGAAAATATTATATTTTTTGAATAGGCTAGTTTCCCCACAATGAATGTACATACATGCCATTAGATGGATCCTGACCCCCATATCCCTTTGAAAGGGGCGTAGGGGCAAATATTGTGATAATTTGAATAAACACAATTTCAGGCCGAAATGGTAAGGGCCGGGGTGGTTCAGCATTTTGGAGGAAAATATATTTTTTTTTTAATAGGCTAGTTTCCCCACAATGAATGTACATACATGCCATTAGATGGATCCTGACCCCCATATCCCTTTGAAAGGGGCGTAGGGGCAAATATTGTGATAATTTGAATAAACACCAATTTCAGGCCGAAATGGTAAGGGCCGGGGTGGTTCAGCATTTTGGAGGAAAATATATATTTTTTTTAATAGGCTAGTTTCCCCACAATGAATGTACATACATGCCATTAGATGGATCCTGACCCCCATATCCCTTTGAAAGGGGCGTAGGGGCAAATATTGTAAAAATTTGAATTATCACAATTTCGGGCCGAAATGTAAGGGCCGGGGTGGTTCAGCATTTTGGAGGAAAATATATATTTTTTTGAATAGGCTAGTTTCCCCACAATGAATGTACATACATGCCATTAGATGGATCCTGACCCCCATATCCCTTTGAAAGGGGCGTAGGGGCAAATATTGTGATAATTTGAATAAACACCAATTTCAGGCCGAAATGGTAAGGGCCGGGGTGGTTCAGCATTTTGGAGGAAAATATTATATTTTTTAATAGGCTAGTTTCCCCACAATGAATGTACATACATGCCATTAGATGGATCCTGACCCCCATATCCCTTTGAAAGGGGCGTAGGGGCAAATATTGTGATAATTTGAATAATCACAATTTCAGGCCGAAATGGTAAGGGCCGGGGTGGTTCAGCATTTTGGAGGAAAATATTATATTTTTTGAATAGGCTAGTTTCCCCACAATGAATGTACATACATGCCATTAGATGGATCCTGACCCCCATATCCCTTTGAAAGGGGCGTAGGGGCAAATATTGTGATAATTTGAATTAACACAATTTCAGGCCGAAATGGTAAGGGCCGGGGTGGTTCAGCATTTTGGAGGAAAATATTATATTTTTTGAATAGGCTAGTTTCCCCACAATGAATGTACATACATGCCATTAGATGGATCCTGACCCCCATATCCCTTTGAAAGGGGCGTAGGGGCAAATATTGTGATAATTTGAATAAACACCAATTTCAGGCCGAAATGGTAAGGGCCGGGGTGGTTCAGCATTTTGGAGGAAAATATTATATTTTTTTAATAGGCTAGTTTCCCCACAATGAATGTACATACATGCCATTAGATGGATCCTGACCCCCATATCCCTTTGAAAGGGGCGTAGGGGCAAATATTGTGAAAATTTGAATTATCACAATTTCAGGCCGAAATTGTAAGGGCCGGGGTGGTTCAGCATTTTGGAGGAAAATATTATATTTTTTTAATAGGCTAGTTTCCCCACAATGAATGTACATACATGCCATTAGATGGATCCTGACCCCCATATCCCTTTGAAAGGGGCGTAGGGGCAAATATTGTGATAATTTGAATAAACACCAATTTCAGGCCGAAATGGTAAGGGCCGGGGTGGTTCAGCATTTTGGAGGAAAATATATATTTTTTTAATAGGCTAGTTTCCCCACAATGAATGTACATACATGCCATTAGATGGATCCTGACCCCCATATCCCTTTGAAAGGGGCGTAGGGGCAAATATTGTGATAATTTGAATAAACACAATTTCAGGCCGAAATGGTAAGGGCCGGGGTGGTTCAGCATTTTGGAGGAAAATATATATTTTTTTAATAGGCTAGTTTCCCCACAATGAATGTACATACATGCCATTAGATGGATCCTGACCCCCATATCCCTTTGAAAGGGGCGTAGGGGCAAATATTGTGATAATTTGAATAAACACCAATTTCAGGCCGAAATGGTAAGGGCCGGGGTGGTTCAGCATTTTGGAGGAAAATATTATATTTTTTAATAGGCTAGTTTCCCCACAATGAATGTACATACATGCCATTAGATGGATCCTGACCCCCATATCCCTTTGAAAGGGGCGTAGGGGCAAATATTGTGAAAATTTGAATTATCACAATTTCAGGCCGAAATGGTAAGGGCCGGGGTGGTTCAGCATTTTGGAGGAAAATATATATTTTTTTTAATAGGCTAGTTTCCCCACAATGAATGTACATACATGCCATTAGATGGATCCTGACCCCCATATCCCTTTGAAAGGGGCGTAGGGGCAAATATTGTGATAATTTGAATAAACACCAATTTCAGGCCGAAATGGTAAGGGCCGGGGTGGTTCAGCATTTTGGAGGAAAATATTATATTTTTTTGAATAGGCTAGTTTCCCCACAATGAATGTACATACATGCCATTAGATGGATCCTGACCCCCATATCCCTTTGAAAGGGGCGTAGGGGCAAATATTGTAAAAATTTGAATTAACACAACTTTCAGGCCGAAATGGTAAGGGCCGGGGTGGTTCAGCATTTTGGAGGAAAATATTATATTTTTTGAATAGGCTAGTTTCCCCACAATGAATGTACATACATGCCATTAGATGGATCCTGACCCCCATATCCCTTTGAAAGGGGCGTAGGGGCAAATATTGTGATAATTTGAATAAACACAATTTCAGGCCGAAATGGTAAGGGCCGGGGTGGTTCAGCATTTTGGAGGAAAATATTATATTTTTTTAATAGGCTAGTTTCCCCACAATGAATGTACATACATGCCATTAGATGGATCCTGACCCCCATATCCCTTTGAAAGGGGCGTAGGGGCAAATATTGTAAAAATTTGAATTATCACAACTTTCGGGCCGAAATGGTAAGGGCCGGGGTGGTTCAGCATTTTGGAGGAAAATATTATATTTTTTTTAATAGGCTAGTTTCCCCACAATGAATGTACATACATGCCATTAGATGGATCCTGACCCCCATATCCCTTTGAAAGGGGCGTAGGGGCAAATATTGTGATAATTTGAATAAACACAATTTCAGGCCGAAATGGTAAGGGCCGGGGTGGTTCAGCATTTTGGAGGAAAATATTATATTTTTTGAATAGGCTAGTTTCCCCACAATGAATGTACATACATGCCATTAGATGGATCCTGACCCCCATATCCCTTTGAAAGGGGCGTAGGGGCAAATATTGTGATAATTTGAATAAACACCAATTTCAGGCCGAAATGGTAAGGGCCGGGGTGGTTCAGCATTTTGGAGGAAAATATATATTTTTTTTAATAGGCTAGTTTCCCCACAATGAATGTACATACATGCCATTAGATGGATCCTGACCCCCATATCCCTTTGAAAGGGGCGTAGGGGCAAATATTGTAAAAATTTGAATTATCACAATTTCGGGCCGAAATGGTAAGGGCCGGGGTGGTTCAGCATTTTGGAGGAAAATATTATATTTTTTGAATAGGCTAGTTTCCCCACAATGAATGTACATACATGCCATTAGATGGATCCTGACCCCCATATCCCTTTGAAAGGGGCGTAGGGGCAAATATTGTAAAAATTTGAATTATCACCTTTCAGGCCGAAATGGTAAGGGCCGGGGTGGTTCAGCATTTTGGAGGAAAATATATATTTTTTTAATAGGCTAGTTTCCCCACAATGAATGTACATACATGCCATTAGATGGATCCTGACCCCCATATCCCTTTGAAAGGGGCGTAGGGGCAAATATTGTGATAATTTGAATAAACACAATTTCAGGCCGAAATGGTAAGGGCCGGGGTGGTTCAGCATTTTGGAGGAAAATATTATATTTTTTGAATAGGCTAGTTTCCCCACAATGAATGTACATACATGCCATTAGATGGATCCTGACCCCCATATCCCTTTGAAAGGGGCGTAGGGGCAAATATTGTGATAATTTGAATAAACACAATTTCAGGCCGAAATGGTAAGGGCCGGGGTGGTTCAGCATTTTGGAGGAAAATATTATTTTTTTTTAATAGGCTAGTTTCCCCACAATGAATGTACATACATGCCATTAGATGGATCCTGACCCCCATATCCCTTTGAAAGGGGCGTAGGGGCAAATATTGTGAAAATTTGAATAATCACAATTTCAGGCCGAAATGGTAAGGGCCGGGGTGGTTCAGCATTTTGGAGGAAAATATTATATTTTTTTAATAGGCTAGTTTCCCCACAATGAATGTACATACATGCCATTAGATGGATCCTGACCCCCATATCCCTTTGAAAGGGGCGTAGGGGCAAATATTGTAAAAATTTGAATTATCACAATTTCGGGCCGAAATTGTAAGGGCCGGGGTGGTTCAGCATTTTGGAGGAAAATATTATATTTTTTAATAGGCTAGTTTCCCCACAATGAATGTACATACATGCCATTAGATGGATCCTGACCCCCATATCCCTTTGAAAGGGGCGTAGGGGCAAATATTGTGATAATTTGAATAAACACCAATTTCAGGCCGAAATGGTAAGGGCCGGGGTGGTTCAGCATTTTGGAGGAAAATATTATATTTTTTTAATAGGCTAGTTTCCCCACAATGAATGTACATACATGCCATTAGATGGATCCTGACCCCCATATCCCTTTGAAAGGGGCGTAGGGGCAAATATTGTGATAATTTGAATAAACACCAATTTCAGGCCGAAATGGTAAGGGCCGGGGTGGTTCAGCATTTTGGAGGAAAATATATTTTTTTTGAATAGGCTAGTTTCCCCACAATGAATGTACATACATGCCATTAGATGGATCCTGACCCCCATATCCCTTTGAAAGGGGCGTAGGGGCAAATATTGTGATAATTTGAATAAACACCAATTTCAGGCCGAAATGGTAAGGGCCGGGGTGGTTCAGCATTTTGGAGGAAAATATTATATTTTTTGAATAGGCTAGTTTCCCCACAATGAATGTACATACATGCCATTAGATGGATCCTGACCCCCATATCCCTTTGAAAGGGGCGTAGGGGCAAATATTGTGATAATTTGAATAAACACCAATTTCAGGCCGAAATGGTAAGGGCCGGGGTGGTTCAGCATTTTGGAGGAAAATATTATATTTTTTAATAGGCTAGTTTCCCCACAATGAATGTACATACATGCCATTAGATGGATCCTGACCCCCATATCCCTTTGAAAGGGGCGTAGGGGCAAATATTGTAAAAATTTGAATAATCACAATTTCAGGCCGAAATGGTAAGGGCCGGGGTGGTTCAGCATTTTGGAGGAAAATATTATATTTTTTTAATAGGCTAGTTTCCCCACAATGAATGTACATACATGCCATTAGATGGATCCTGACCCCCATATCCCTTTGAAAGGGGCGTAGGGGCAAATATTGTGATAATTTGAATTATCACAATTTCGGCCGAAATGTAAGGGCCGGGGTGGTTCAGCATTTTGGAGGAAAATATTATATTTTTTGAATAGGCTAGTTTCCCCACAATGAATGTACATACATGCCATTAGATGGATCCTGACCCCCATATCCCTTTGAAAGGGGCGTAGGGGCAAATATTGTGATAATTTGAATAAACACCAATTTCAGGCCGAAATGGTAAGGGCCGGGGTGGTTCAGCATTTTGGAGGAAAATATATATTTTTTTTAATAGGCTAGTTTCCCCACAATGAATGTACATACATGCCATTAGATGGATCCTGACCCCCATATCCCTTTGAAAGGGGCGTAGGGGCAAATATTGTAAAAATTTGAATTATCACAACTTTCGGGCCGAAATTAGTAAGGGCCGGGGTGGTTCAGCATTTTGGAGGAAAATATTATATTTTTTAATAGGCTAGTTTCCCCACAATGAATGTACATACATGCCATTAGATGGATCCTGACCCCCATATCCCTTTGAAAGGGGCGTAGGGGCAAATATTGTGATAATTTGAATAAACACCAATTTCAGGCCGAAATGGTAAGGGCCGGGGTGGTTCAGCATTTTGGAGGAAAATATTATATTTTTTTAATAGGCTAGTTTCCCCACAATGAATGTACATACATGCCATTAGATGGATCCTGACCCCCATATCCCTTTGAAAGGGGCGTAGGGGCAAATATTGTAAAAATTTGAATTATCACAATTTCGGGCCGAAATTGGTAAGGGCCGGGGTGGTTCAGCATTTTGGAGGAAAATATATATTTTTTTTAATAGGCTAGTTTCCCCACAATGAATGTACATACATGCCATTAGATGGATCCTGACCCCCATATCCCTTTGAAAGGGGCGTAGGGGCAAATATTGTGAAAATTTGAATTATCACAATTTCGGGCCGAAATGGTAAGGGCCGGGGTGGTTCAGCATTTTGGAGGAAAATATTATATTTTTTAATAGGCTAGTTTCCCCACAATGAATGTACATACATGCCATTAGATGGATCCTGACCCCCATATCCCTTTGAAAGGGGCGTAGGGGCAAATATTGTGATAATTTGAATAAACACCAATTTCAGGCCGAAATGGTAAGGGCCGGGGTGGTTCAGCATTTTGGAGGAAAATATTATATTTTTTGAATAGGCTAGTTTCCCCACAATGAATGTACATACATGCCATTAGATGGATCCTGACCCCCATATCCCTTTGAAAGGGGCGTAGGGGCAAATATTGTGAAAATTTGAATTATCACAATTTCGGGCCGAATTGGTAAGGGCCGGGGTGGTTCAGCATTTTGGAGGAAAATATATATTTTTTTTAATAGGCTAGTTTCCCCACAATGAATGTACATACATGCCATTAGATGGATCCTGACCCCCATATCCCTTTGAAAGGGGCGTAGGGGCAAATATTGTGAAAATTTGAATTATCACAACTTTCAGGCCGAAATGGTAAGGGCCGGGGTGGTTCAGCATTTTGGAGGAAAATATTATATTTTTTAATAGGCTAGTTTCCCCACAATGAATGTACATACATGCCATTAGATGGATCCTGACCCCCATATCCCTTTGAAAGGGGCGTAGGGGCAAATATTGTGATAATTTGAATAAACACCAATTTCAGGCCGAAATGGTAAGGGCCGGGGTGGTTCAGCATTTTGGAGGAAAATATTATATTTTTTAATAGGCTAGTTTCCCCACAATGAATGTACATACATGCCATTAGATGGATCCTGACCCCCATATCCCTTTGAAAGGGGCGTAGGGGCAAATATTGTGAAAATTTGAATTATCACAACTTTCGGGCCGAAATGGTAAGGGCCGGGGTGGTTCAGCATTTTGGAGGAAAATATTATATTTTTTTAATAGGCTAGTTTCCCCACAATGAATGTACATACATGCCATTAGATGGATCCTGACCCCCATATCCCTTTGAAAGGGGCGTAGGGGCAAATATTGTGATAATTTGAATAAACACCAATTTCAGGCCGAAATGGTAAGGGCCGGGGTGGTTCAGCATTTTGGAGGAAAATATATATTTTTTTAATAGGCTAGTTTCCCCACAATGAATGTACATACATGCCATTAGATGGATCCTGACCCCCATATCCCTTTGAAAGGGGCGTAGGGGCAAATATTGTGATAATTTGAATAAACACCAATTTCAGGCCGAAATGGTAAGGGCCGGGGTGGTTCAGCATTTTGGAGGAAAATATTATTTTTTTAATAGGCTAGTTTCCCCACAATGAATGTACATACATGCCATTAGATGGATCCTGACCCCCATATCCCTTTGAAAGGGGCGTAGGGGCAAATATTGTAAAAATTTGAATTATCACAACTTTCGGGCCGAAATTGTAAGGGCCGGGGTGGTTCAGCATTTTGGAGGAAAATATTATTTTTTTTAATAGGCTAGTTTCCCCACAATGAATGTACATACATGCCATTAGATGGATCCTGACCCCCATATCCCTTTGAAAGGGGCGTAGGGGCAAATATTGTGATAATTTGAATAAACACCAATTTCAGGCCGAAATGGTAAGGGCCGGGGTGGTTCAGCATTTTGGAGGAAAATATTATATTTTTTAATAGGCTAGTTTCCCCACAATGAATGTACATACATGCCATTAGATGGATCCTGACCCCCATATCCCTTTGAAAGGGGCGTAGGGGCAAATATTGTGATAATTTGAATAAACACCAATTTCAGGCCGAAATGGTAAGGGCCGGGGTGGTTCAGCATTTTGGAGGAAAATATATATTTTTTGAATAGGCTAGTTTCCCCACAATGAATGTACATACATGCCATTAGATGGATCCTGACCCCCATATCCCTTTGAAAGGGGCGTAGGGGCAAATATTGTAAAAATTTGAATTATCACAACTTTCGGGCCGAAATGGTAAGGGCCGGGGTGGTTCAGCATTTTGGAGGAAAATATTATATTTTTTGAATAGGCTAGTTTCCCCACAATGAATGTACATACATGCCATTAGATGGATCCTGACCCCCATATCCCTTTGAAAGGGGCGTAGGGGCAAATATTGTGATAATTTGAATAAACACCAATTTCAGGCCGAAATGGTAAGGGCCGGGGTGGTTCAGCATTTTGGAGGAAAATATTATATTTTTTTAATAGGCTAGTTTCCCCACAATGAATGTACATACATGCCATTAGATGGATCCTGACCCCCATATCCCTTTGAAAGGGGCGTAGGGGCAAATATTGTAAAAATTTGAATTATCACAACTTTCGGGCCGAAATTAGGGCCGGGGTGGTTCAGCATTTTGGAGGAAAATATTATATTTTTTTAATAGGCTAGTTTCCCCACAATGAATGTACATACATGCCATTAGATGGATCCTGACCCCCATATCCCTTTGAAAGGGGCGTAGGGGCAAATATTGTGATAATTTGAATAAACACAATTTCAGGCCGAAATGGTAAGGGCCGGGGTGGTTCAGCATTTTGGAGGAAAATATTATATTTTTTTAATAGGCTAGTTTCCCCACAATGAATGTACATACATGCCATTAGATGGATCCTGACCCCCATATCCCTTTGAAAGGGGCGTAGGGGCAAATATTGTGATAATTTGAATAAACACCAATTTCAGGCCGAAATGGTAAGGGCCGGGGTGGTTCAGCATTTTGGAGGAAAATATATATTTTTTTGAATAGGCTAGTTTCCCCACAATGAATGTACATACATGCCATTAGATGGATCCTGACCCCCATATCCCTTTGAAAGGGGCGTAGGGGCAAATATTGTAAAAATTTGAATTATCACAACTTTCGGGCCGAAATGGTAAGGGCCGGGGTGGTTCAGCATTTTGGAGGAAAAAATTATATTTTTTGAATAGGCTAGTTTCCCCACAATGAATGTACATACATGCCATTAGATGGATCCTGACCCCCATATCCCTTTGAAAGGGGCGTAGGGGCAAATATTGTGATAATTTGAATAAACACCAATTTCAGGCCGAAATGGTAAGGGCCGGGGTGGTTCAGCATTTTGGAGGAAAATATTATATTTTTTTTAATAGGCTAGTTTCCCCACAATGAATGTACATACATGCCATTAGATGGATCCTGACCCCCATATCCCTTTGAAAGGGGCGTAGGGGCAAATATTGTAAAAATTTGAATTATCACAACTTTCGGGCCGAAATTAGTAAGGGCCGGGGTGGTTCAGCATTTTGGAGGAAAATATTATATTTTTTTTAATAGGCTAGTTTCCCCACAATGAATGTACATACATGCCATTAGATGGATCCTGACCCCCATATCCCTTTGAAAGGGGCGTAGGGGCAAATATTGTGAAAATTTGAATTATCACAACTTTCGGGCCGAAAATGTAAGGGCCGGGGTGGTTCAGCATTTTGGAGGAAAAATATTATATTTTTTAATAGGCTAGTTTCCCCACAATGAATGTACATACATGCCATTAGATGGATCCTGACCCCCATATCCCTTTGAAAGGGGCGTAGGGGCAAATATTGTGATAATTTGAATAAACACCAATTTCAGGCCGAAATGGTAAGGGCCGGGGTGGTTCAGCATTTTGGAGGAAAATATATATTTTTTTAATAGGCTAGTTTCCCCACAATGAATGTACATACATGCCATTAGATGGATCCTGACCCCCATATCCCTTTGAAAGGGGCGTAGGGGCAAATATTGTAAAAATTTGAATTATCACAACTTTCGGGCCGAAATTAAGGGCCGGGGTGGTTCAGCATTTTGGAGGAAAATATTATATTTTTTTAATAGGCTAGTTTCCCCACAATGAATGTACATACATGCCATTAGATGGATCCTGACCCCCATATCCCTTTGAAAGGGGCGTAGGGGCAAATATTGTGATAATTTGAATAAACACCAATTTCAGGCCGAAATGGTAAGGGCCGGGGTGGTTCAGCATTTTGGAGGAAAATATTATATTTTTTTAATAGGCTAGTTTCCCCACAATGAATGTACATACATGCCATTAGATGGATCCTGACCCCCATATCCCTTTGAAAGGGGCGTAGGGGCAAATATTGTAAAAATTTGAATTATCACAACTTTCGGGCCGAAATTGGTAAGGGCCGGGGTGGTTCAGCATTTTGGAGGAAAATATTATATTTTTTTGAATAGGCTAGTTTCCCCACAATGAATGTACATACATGCCATTAGATGGATCCTGACCCCCATATCCCTTTGAAAGGGGCGTAGGGGCAAATATTGTAAAAATTTGAATTATCACAACTTTCGGGCCGAAATGGTAAGGGCCGGGGTGGTTCAGCATTTTGGAGGAAAAATTATATTTTTTGAATAGGCTAGTTTCCCCACAATGAATGTACATACATGCCATTAGATGGATCCTGACCCCCATATCCCTTTGAAAGGGGCGTAGGGGCAAATATTGTGATAATTTGAATAAACACAATTTCAGGCCGAAATGGTAAGGGCCGGGGTGGTTCAGCATTTTGGAGGAAAATATATATTTTTTTAATAGGCTAGTTTCCCCACAATGAATGTACATACATGCCATTAGATGGATCCTGACCCCCATATCCCTTTGAAAGGGGCGTAGGGGCAAATATTGTAAAAATTTGAATTATCACAACTTTCAGGCCGAAATTAGAAGGCCGGGGTGGTTCAGCATTTTGGAGGAAAATATTATATTTTTTTAATAGGCTAGTTTCCCCACAATGAATGTACATACATGCCATTAGATGGATCCTGACCCCCATATCCCTTTGAAAGGGGCGTAGGGGCAAATATTGTGAAAAATTTGAATTATCACAACTTTCGGCCGAAAATGTAAGGGCCGGGGTGGTTCAGCATTTTGGAGGAAAATATTATATTTTTTAATAGGCTAGTTTCCCCACAATGAATGTACATACATGCCATTAGATGGATCCTGACCCCCATATCCCTTTGAAAGGGGCGTAGGGGCAAATATTGTGATAATTTGAATAAACACCAATTTCAGGCCGAAATGGTAAGGGCCGGGGTGGTTCAGCATTTTGGAGGAAAATATTATATTTTTTTAATAGGCTAGTTTCCCCACAATGAATGTACATACATGCCATTAGATGGATCCTGACCCCCATATCCCTTTGAAAGGGGCGTAGGGGCAAATATTGTAAAAATTTGAATTATCACAACTTTCGGGCCGAAATTAGTAAGGGCCGGGGTGGTTCAGCATTTTGGAGGAAAAATATTATATTTTTTTAATAGGCTAGTTTCCCCACAATGAATGTACATACATGCCATTAGATGGATCCTGACCCCCATATCCCTTTGAAAGGGGCGTAGGGGCAAATATTGTGATAATTTGAATAAACACAATTTCAGGCCGAAATGGTAAGGGCCGGGGTGGTTCAGCATTTTGGAGGAAAATATTATTTTTTTTTAATAGGCTAGTTTCCCCACAATGAATGTACATACATGCCATTAGATGGATCCTGACCCCCATATCCCTTTGAAAGGGGCGTAGGGGCAAATATTGTGATAATTTGAATAAACACCAATTTCAGGCCGAAATGGTAAGGGCCGGGGTGGTTCAGCATTTTGGAGAAAAATATTATATTTTTTTAATAGGCTAGTTTCCCCACAATGAATGTACATACATGCCATTAGATGGATCCTGACCCCCATATCCCTTTGAAAGGGGCGTAGGGGCAAATATTGTAAAAATTTGAATTATCACAACTTTCGGGCCGAAATTGTAAGGGCCGGGGTGGTTCAGCATTTTGGAGGAAAATATTATATTTTTTTTAATAGGCTAGTTTCCCCACAATGAATGTACATACATGCCATTAGATGGATCCTGACCCCCATATCCCTTTGAAAGGGGCGTAGGGGCAAATATTGTGATAATTTGAATAAACACCAATTTCAGGCCGAAATGGTAAGGGCCGGGGTGGTTCAGCATTTTGGAGGAAAATATTATATTTTTTTAATAGGCTAGTTTCCCCACAATGAATGTACATACATGCCATTAGATGGATCCTGACCCCCATATCCCTTTGAAAGGGGCGTAGGGGCAAATATTGTGATAATTTGAATAAACACCAATTTCAGGCCGAAATGGTAAGGGCCGGGGTGGTTCAGCATTTTGGAGGAAAATATATATTTTTTTGAATAGGCTAGTTTCCCCACAATGAATGTACATACATGCCATTAGATGGATCCTGACCCCCATATCCCTTTGAAAGGGGCGTAGGGGCAAATATTGTAAAAATTTGAATTATCACAACTTTCGGGCCGAAATGGTGGGGCCGGGGTGGTTCAGCATTTTGGAGGAAAATATTATATTTTTTGAATAGGCTAGTTTCCCCACAATGAATGTACATACATGCCATTAGATGGATCCTGACCCCCATATCCCTTTGAAAGGGGCGTAGGGGCAAATATTGTGATAATTTGAATAAACACCAATTTCAGGCCGAAATGGTAAGGGCCGGGGTGGTTCAGCATTTTGGAGGAAAATATTATATTTTTTTAATAGGCTAGTTTCCCCACAATGAATGTACATACATGCCATTAGATGGATCCTGACCCCCATATCCCTTTGAAAGGGGCGTAGGGGCAAATATTGTAAAAATTTGAATTATCACAACTTTCGGGCCGAAATTGTAAGGGCCGGGGTGGTTCAGCATTTTGGAGGAAAATATTATATTTTTTTTAATAGGCTAGTTTCCCCACAATGAATGTACATACATGCCATTAGATGGATCTTGACCCCCATATCCCTTTGAAAGGGGCGTAGGGGCAAATATTGTGATAATTTGAATTATCACAAATTTTGTAGATAATCCTGACCCCCATATCCCTTTGAAAGGGGCGTAGGGGCAAATATTGTGATAATTTGAATAAACACAATTTCAGGCCGAAATGGTAAGGGCCGGGGTGGTTCAGCATTTTGGAGGAAAATATTATATTTTTTTAATAGGCTAGTTTCCCACAATGAATGTACATACATGCCATTAGATGGATCCTGACCCCCATATCCCTTTGAAAGGGGCGTAGGGGCAAATATTGTAAAAATTTGAATTATCACAACTTTCGGGCCGAAATTGGTAAGGGCCGGGGTGGTTCAGCATTTTGGAGGAAAATATTATATTTTTTTAATAGGCTAGTTTCCCCACAATGAATGTACATACATGCCATTAGATGGATCCTGACCCCCATATCCCTTTGAAAGGGGCGTAGGGGCAAATATTGTGATAATTTGAATAAACACCAATTTCAGGCCGAAATGGTAAGGGCCGGGGTGGTTCAGCATTTTGGAGAAAAATATATATTTTTTTAATAGGCTAGTTTCCCCACAATGAATGTACATACATGCCATTAGATGGATCCTGACCCCCATATCCCTTTGAAAGGGGCGTAGGGGCAAATATTGTAAAAATTTGAATTATCACAACTTTCGGGCCGAAATTGTAAGGGCCGGGGTGGTTCAGCATTTTGGAGGAAAATATATATTTTTTGAATAGGCTAGTTTCCCCACAATGAATGTACATACATGCCATTAGATGGATCCTGACCCCATATCCCTTTGAAAGGGGCGTAGGGGCAAATATTGTAAAAATTTGAATTATCACAACTTTCGGGCCGAAATGGTAAGGGCCGGGGTGGTTCAGCATTTTGAGGAAAAAATATTATTTTTTTTAATAGGCTAGTTTCCCCACAATGAATGTACATACATGCCATTAGATGGATCCTGACCCCCATATCCCTTTGAAAGGGGCGTAGGGGCAAATATTGTGATAATTTGAATAAACACAATTTCAGGCCGAAATGGTAAGGGCCGGGGTGGTTCAGCATTTTGGAGGAAAATATTATATTTTTTTAATAGGCTAGTTTCCCCACAATGAATGTACATACATGCCATTAGATGGATCCTGACCCCCATATCCCTTTGAAAGGGGCGTAGGGGCAAATATTGTAAAAATTTGAATTATCACAACTTTCGGGCCGAAATTAGTAAGGGCCGGGGTGGTTCAGCATTTTGGAGGAAAATATATATTTTTTTTAATAGGCTAGTTTCCCCACAATGAATGTACATACATGCCATTAGATGGATCCTGACCCCCATATCCCTTTGAAAGGGGCGTAGGGGCAAATATTGTGATAATTTGAATAAACACCAATTTCAGGCCGAAATGGTAAGGGCCGGGGTGGTTCAGCATTTTGGAGGAAAATATTATATTTTTTAATAGGCTAGTTTCCCCACAATGAATGTACATACATGCCATTAGATGGATCCTGACCCCCATATCCCTTTGAAAGGGGCGTAGGGGCAAATATTGTAAAAATTTGAATTATCACAACTTTCGGGCCGAAATTGGTAAGGGCCGGGGTGGTTCAGCATTTTGGAGGAAAATATATATTTTTTTTAATAGGCTAGTTTCCCCACAATGAATGTACATACATGCCATTAGATGGATCCTGACCCCCATATCCCTTTGAAAGGGGCGTAGGGGCAAATATTGTGATAATTTGAATAAACACCAATTTCAGGCCGAAATGGTAAGGGCCGGGGTGGTTCAGCATTTTGGAGGAAAATATTTTTTTTTTAATAGGCTAGTTTCCCCACAATGAATGTACATACATGCCATTAGATGGATCCTGACCCCCATATCCCTTTGAAAGGGGCGTAGGGGCAAATATTGTGATAATTTGAATAAACACCAATTTCAGGCCGAAATGGTAAGGGCCGGGGTGGTTCAGCATTTTGGAGGAAAATATATATTTTTTTTAATAGGCTAGTTTCCCCACAATGAATGTACATACATGCCATTAGATGGATCCTGACCCCCATATCCCTTTGAAAGGGGCGTAGGGGCAAATATTGTGATAATTTGAATAACACCAATTTCAGGCCGAAATGGTAAGGGCCGGGGTGGTTCAGCATTTTGGAGGAAAATATATATTTTTTTAATAGGCTAGTTTCCCCACAATGAATGTACATACATGCCATTAGATGGATCCTGACCCCCATATCCCTTTGAAAGGGGCGTAGGGGCAAATATTGTAAAAATTTGAATTATCACAACTTTCGGGCCGAAATTGTAAGGGCCGGGGTGGTTCAGCATTTTGGAGGAAAAAATATTATTTTTTTAATAGGCTAGTTTCCCCACAATGAATGTACATACATGCCATTAGATGGATCCTGACCCCCATATCCCTTTGAAAGGGGCGTAGGGGCAAATATTGTGATAATTTGAATAAACACCAATTTCAGGCCGAAATGGTAAGGGCCGGGGTGGTTCAGCATTTTGGAGGAAAATATTATATTTTTTTAATAGGCTAGTTTCCCCACAATGAATGTACATACATGCCATTAGATGGATCCTGACCCCCATATCCCTTTGAAAGGGGCGTAGGGGCAAATATTGTGATAATTTGAATAAACACAATTTCAGGCCGAAATGGTAAGGGCCGGGGTGGTTCAGCATTTTGGAGGAAAATATTATATTTTTTAATAGGCTAGTTTCCCCACAATGAATGTACATACATGCCATTAGATGGATCCTGACCCCCATATCCCTTTGAAAGGGGCGTAGGGGCAAATATTGTGAAAATTTGAATAAACACAATTTCAGGCCGAAATGGTAAGGGCCGGGGTGGTTCAGCATTTTGGAGGAAAATATATATTTTTTTAATAGGCTAGTTTCCCCACAATGAATGTACATACATGCCATTAGATGGATCCTGACCCCCATATCCCTTTGAAAGGGGCGTAGGGGCAAATATTGTAAAAATTTGAATTATCACAACTTTCGGGCCGAAATGGTAAGGGCCGGGGTGGTTCAGCATTTTGGAGGAAAAATATTATATTTTTTGAATAGGCTAGTTTCCCCACAATGAATGTACATACATGCCATTAGATGGATCCTGACCCCATATCCCTTTGAAAGGGGCGTAGGGGCAAATATTGTGATAATTTGAATAAACACCAATTTCAGGCCGAAATGGTAAGGGCCGGGGTGGTTCAGCATTTTGGAGGAAAATATATTTTTTTTTAATAGGCTAGTTTCCCCACAATGAATGTACATACATGCCATTAGATGGATCCTGACCCCCATATCCCTTTGAAAGGGGCGTAGGGGCAAATATTGTAAAAATTTGAATTATCACAACTTTCGGGCCGAAATTAGTAAGGGCCGGGGTGGTTCAGCATTTTGGAGGAAAATATTATATTTTTTTAATAGGCTAGTTTCCCCACAATGAATGTCCATACATGCCATTAGATGGATCCTGACCCCCATATCCCTTTGAAAGGGGCGTAGGGGCAAATATTGTGATAATTTGAATAAACACCAATTTCAGGCCGAAATGGTAAGGGCCGGGGTGGTTCAGCATTTTGGAGGAAAATATTATATTTTTTTAATAGGCTAGTTTCCCCACAATGAATGTACATACATGCCATTAGATGGATCCTGACCCCCATATCCCTTTGAAAGGGGCGTAGGGGCAAATATTGTGATAATTTGAATAAACACCAATTTCAGGCCGAAATGGTAAGGGCCGGGGTGGTTCAGCATTTTGGAGGAAAATATATATTTTTTTGAATAGGCTAGTTTCCCCACAATGAATGTACATACATGCCATTAGATGGATCCTGACCCCCATATCCCTTTGAAAGGGGCGTAGGGGCAAATATTGTAAAAATTTGAATTATCACAACTTTCGGGCCGAAATGGTAAGGGCCGGGGTGGTTCAGCATTTTGGAGGAAAAATTATTTTTTGAATAGGCTAGTTTCCCCACAATGAATGTACATACATGCCATTAGATGGATCCTGACCCCCATATCCCTTTGAAAGGGGCGTAGGGGCAAATATTGTGATAATTTGAATAAACACCAATTTCAGGCCGAAATGGTAAGGGCCGGGGTGGTTCAGCATTTTGGAGGAAAATATTATTTTTTTAATAGGCTAGTTTCCCCACAATGAATGTACATACATGCCATTAGATGGATCCTGACCCCCATATCCCTTTGAAAGGGGCGTAGGGGCAAATATTGTAAAAATTTGAATTATCACAACTTTCGGGCCGAAATTAGTAAGGGCCGGGGTGGTTCAGCATTTTGGAGGAAAATATTATATTTTTTTTAATAGGCTAGTTTCCCCACAATGAATGTACATACATGCCATTAGATGGATCCTGACCCCATATCCCTTTGAAAGGGGCGTAGGGGCAAATATTGTGATAATTTGAATTATCACAACTTTCGGCCGAAATGTAAGGCCGGGGTGGTTCAGCATTTTGGAGGAAAATATTTATTTTTTTAATAGGCTAGTTTCCCCACAATGAATGTACATACATGCCATTAGATGGATCCTGACCCCCATATCCCTTTGAAAGGGGCGTAGGGGCAAATATTGTGATAATTTGAATAAACACCAATTTCAGGCCGAAATGGTAAGGGCCGGGGTGGTTCAGCATTTTGGAGGAAAATATTATATTTTTTTAATAGGCTAGTTTCCCCACAATGAATGTACATACATGCCATTAGATGGATCCTGACCCCCATATCCCTTTGAAAGGGGCGTAGGGGCAAATATTGTAAAAATTTGAATTATCACAACTTTCGGGCCGAAATTAGTAAGGGCCGGGGTGGTTCAGCATTTTGGAGGAAAATATTATATTTTTTTAATAGGCTAGTTTCCCCACAATGAATGTACATACATGCCATTAGATGGATCCTGACCCCCATATCCCTTTGAAAGGGGCGTAGGGGCAAATATTGTGATAATTTGAATAAACACCAATTTCAGGCCGAAATGGTAAGGGCCGGGGTGGTTCAGCATTTTGGAGGAAAATATTATATTTTTTTAATAGGCTAGTTTCCCCACAATGAATGTACATACATGCCATTAGATGGATCCTGACCCCCATATCCCTTTGAAAGGGGCGTAGGGGCAAATATTGTAAAAATTTGAATTATCACAACTTTCGGGCCGAAATTGGTAAGGGCCGGGGTGGTTCAGCATTTTGGAGGAAAATATTATATTTTTTTGAATAGGCTAGTTTCCCCACAATGAATGTACATACATGCCATTAGATGGATCCTGACCCCCATATCCCTTTGAAAGGGGCGTAGGGGCAAATATTGTAAAATTTGAATTATCACAACTTTCAGGCCGAAATGGTAAGGGCCGGGGTGGTTCAGCATTTTGGAGGAAAATATTATATTTTTTGAATAGGCTAGTTTCCCCACAATGAATGTACATACATGCCATTAGATGGATCCTGACCCCCATATCCCTTTGAAAGGGGCGTAGGGGCAAATATTGTGATAATTTGAATAAACACCAATTTCAGGCCGAAATGGTAAGGGCCGGGGTGGTTCAGCATTTTGGAGGAAAATATTATATTTTTTTAATAGGCTAGTTTCCCCACAATGAATGTACATACATGCCATTAGATGGATCCTGACCCCCATATCCCTTTGAAAGGGGCGTAGGGGCAAATATTGTAAAATTTGAATTATCACAACTTTCGGGCCGAAATTGGTAAGGGCCGGGGTGGTTCAGCATTTTGGAGGAAAATATTATATTTTTTTAATAGGCTAGTTTCCCCACAATGAATGTACATACATGCCATTAGATGGATCCTGACCCCCATATCCCTTTGAAAGGGGCGTAGGGGCAAATATTGTGAAAATTTGAATTATCACAACTTTCGGCCGAAAATGTAAGGGCCGGGGTGGTTCAGCATTTTGGAGGAAAATATTTATTTTTTAATAGGCTAGTTTCCCCACAATGAATGTACATACATGCCATTAGATGGATCCTGACCCCCATATCCCTTTGAAAGGGGCGTAGGGGCAAATATTGTGATAATTTGAATAAACACCAATTTCAGGCCGAAATGGTAAGGGCCGGGGTGGTTCAGCATTTTGGAGGAAAATATTATATTTTTTTAATAGGCTAGTTTCCCCACAATGAATGTACATACATGCCATTAGATGGATCCTGACCCCCATATCCCTTTGAAAGGGGCGTAGGGGCAAATATTGTAAAATTTGAATTATCACAACTTTCGGGCCGAAATTAGTAAGGGCCGGGGTGGTTCAGCATTTTGGAGGAAAATATATATTTTTTTAATAGGCTAGTTTCCCACAATGAATGTACATACATGCCATTAGATGGATCCTGACCCCCATATCCCTTTGAAAGGGGCGTAGGGGCAAATATTGTGATAATTTGAATTAACACCAATTTCAGGCCGAAATGGTAAGGGCCGGGGTGGTTCAGCATTTTGGAGGAAAATATTATTTTTTTTGAATAGGCTAGTTTCCCCACAATGAATGTACATACATGCCATTAGATGGATCCTGACCCCCATATCCCTTTGAAAGGGGCGTAGGGGCAAATATTGTGATAATTTGAATAAACACCAATTTCAGGCCGAAATGGTAAGGGCCGGGGTGGTTCAGCATTTTGGAGGAAAAATATTATATTTTTTTAATAGGCTAGTTTCCCCACAATGAATGTACATACATGCCATTAGATGGATCCTGACCCCCATATCCCTTTGAAAGGGGCGTAGGGGCAAATATTGTAAAAATTTGAATTATCACAACTTTCGGGCCGAAATTAGAAGGGCCGGGGTGGTTCAGCATTTTGGAGGAAAATATTATATTTTTTTAATAGGCTAGTTTCCCCACAATGAATGTCCATACATGCCATTAGATGGATCCTGACCCCCATATCCCTTTGAAAGGGGCGTAGGGGCAAATATTGTGATAATTTGAATAAACACCAATTTCAGGCCGAAATGGTAAGGGCCGGGGTGGTTCAGCATTTTGGAGGAAAATATTATATTTTTTTAATAGGCTAGTTTCCCCACAATGAATGTACATACATGCCATTAGATGGATCCTGACCCCCATATCCCTTTGAAAGGGGCGTAGGGGCAAATATTGTGATAATTTGAATAAACACCAATTTCAGGCCGAAATGGTAAGGGCCGGGGTGGTTCAGCATTTTGGAGGAAAATATATATTTTTTGAATAGGCTAGTTTCCCCACAATGAATGTACATACATGCCATTAGATGGATCCTGACCCCCATATCCCTTTGAAAGGGGCGTAGGGGCAAATATTGTAAAAATTTGAATTATCACAACTTTCGGCCGAAATGGTAAGGGCCGGGGTGGTTCAGCATTTTGGAGGAAAATATTATATTTTTTGAATAGGCTAGTTTCCCCACAATGAATGTACATACATGCCATTAGATGGATCCTGACCCCATATCCCTTTGAAAGGGGCGTAGGGGCAAATATTGTGATAATTTGAATAAACACCAATTTCAGGCCGAAATGGTAAGGGCCGGGGTGGTTCAGCATTTTGGAGGAAAATATTATATTTTTTTAATAGGCTAGTTTCCCCACAATGAATGTACATACATGCCATTAGATGGATCCTGACCCCCATATCCCTTTGAAAGGGGCGTAGGGGCAAATATTGTAAAAATTTGAATTATCACAACTTTCGGGCCGAAATTAGAAGGGCCGGGGTGGTTCAGCATTTTGGAGGAAAATATATATTTTTTTTAATAGGCTAGTTTCCCCACAATGAATGTCCATACATGCCATTAGATGGATCCTGACCCCCATATCCCTTTGAAAGGGGCGTAGGGGCAAATATTGTGATAATTTGAATTATCACAACTTTCGGCCGAAATGTAAGGGCCGGGGTGGTTCAGCATTTTGGAGGAAAATATTATATTTTTTAATAGGCTAGTTTCCCCACAATGAATGTACATACATGCCATTAGATGGATCCTGACCCCCATATCCCTTTGAAAGGGGCGTAGGGGCAAATATTGTGATAATTTGAATAAACACCAATTTCAGGCCGAAATGGTAAGGGCCGGGGTGGTTCAGCATTTTGGAGGAAAATATTATATTTTTTTAATAGGCTAGTTTCCCCACAATGAATGTACATACATGCCATTAGATGGATCCTGACCCCCATATCCCTTTGAAAGGGGCGTAGGGGCAAATATTGTAAAAATTTGAATTATCACAACTTTCGGGCCGAAATTAGTAAGGGCCGGGGTGGTTCAGCATTTTGGAGGAAAATATTATATTTTTTTAATAGGCTAGTTTCCCCACAATGAATGTACATACATGCCATTAGATGGATCCTGACCCCCATATCCCTTTGAAAGGGGCGTAGGGGCAAATATTGTGATAATTTGAATAAACACCAATTTCAGGCCGAAATGGTAAGGGCCGGGGTGGTTCAGCATTTTGGAGGAAAATATTATATTTTTTAATAGGCTAGTTTCCCCACAATGAATGTACATACATGCCATTAGATGGATCCTGACCCCCATATCCCTTTGAAAGGGGCGTAGGGGCAAATATTGTAAAAATTTGAATTATCACAACTTTCGGGCCGAAATTGGTAAGGGCCGGGGTGGTTCAGCATTTTGGAGGAAAATATTATATTTTTTTGAATAGGCTAGTTTCCCCACAATGAATGTACATACATGCCATTAGATGGATCCTGACCCCCATATCCCTTTGAAAGGGGCGTAGGGGCAAATATTGTAAAAATTTGAATTATCACAACTTTCAGGCCGAAATGGTAAGGGCCGGGGTGGTTCAGCATTTTGGAGGAAAATTATATTTTTTGAATAGGCTAGTTTCCCCACAATGAATGTACATACATGCCATTAGATGGATCCTGACCCCCATATCCCTTTGAAAGGGGCGTAGGGGCAAATATTGTGATAATTTGAATAAACACCAATTTCAGGCCGAAATGGTAAGGGCCGGGGTGGTTCAGCATTTTGGAGGAAAATATTATATTTTTTTAATAGGCTAGTTTCCCCACAATGAATGTACATACATGCCATTAGATGGATCCTGACCCCCATATCCCTTTGAAAGGGGCGTAGGGGCAAATATTGTAAAAATTTGAATTATCACAACTTTCGGGCCGAAATTAGTAAGGGCCGGGGTGGTTCAGCATTTTGGAGGAAAATATTATATTTTTTTTAATAGGCTAGTTTCCCCACAATGAATGTACATACATGCCATTAGATGGATCCTGACCCCCATATCCCTTTGAAAGGGGCGTAGGGGCAAATATTGTGATAATTTGAATTATCACAACTTTCGGCCGAAATGTAAGGGCCGGGGTGGTTCAGCATTTTGGAGGAAAATATTATATTTTTTTAATAGGCTAGTTTCCCCACAATGAATGTACATACATGCCATTAGATGGATCCTGACCCCCATATCCCTTTGAAAGGGGCGTAGGGGCAAATATTGTGATAATTTGAATAAACACCAATTTCAGGCCGAAATGGTAAGGGCCGGGGTGGTTCAGCATTTTGGAGGAAAATATTATATTTTTTTAATAGGCTAGTTTCCCCACAATGAATGTACATACATGCCATTAGATGGATCCTGACCCCCATATCCCTTTGAAAGGGGCGTAGGGGCAAATATTGTAAAAATTTGAATTATCACAACTTTCGGGCCGAAATTGTAAGGGCCGGGGTGGTTCAGCATTTTGGAGGAAAATATTATATTTTTTAATAGGCTAGTTTCCCCACAATGAATGTACATACATGCCATTAGATGGATCCTGACCCCATATCCCTTTGAAAGGGGCGTAGGGGCAAATATTGTGATAATTTGAATTAACACCAATTTCAGGCCGAAATGGTAAGGGCCGGGGTGGTTCAGCATTTTGGAGGAAAATATTATTTTTTTGAATAGGCTAGTTTCCCCACAATGAATGTACATACATGCCATTAGATGGATCCTGACCCCCATATCCCTTTGAAAGGGGCGTAGGGGCAAATATTGTGATAATTTGAATAAACACCAATTTCAGGCCGAAATGGTAAGGGCCGGGGTGGTTCAGCATTTTGGAGGAAAATATTATATTTTTTTAATAGGCTAGTTTCCCCACAATGAATGTACATACATGCCATTAGATGGATCCTGACCCCCATATCCCTTTGAAAGGGGCGTAGGGGCAAATATTGTAAAAATTTGAATTATCACAACTTTCGGGCCGAAATTAGTAAGGCCGGGGTGGTTCAGCATTTTGGAGGAAAATTATATTTTTTTAATAGGCTAGTTTCCCCACAATGAATGTACATACATGCCATTAGATGGATCCTGACCCCCATATCCCTTTGAAAGGGGCGTAGGGGCAAATATTGTGATAATTTGAATAAACACCAATTTCAGGCCGAAATGGTAAGGGCCGGGGTGGTTCAGCATTTTGGAGGAAAATATTATATTTTTTTAATAGGCTAGTTTCCCCACAATGAATGTACATACATGCCATTAGATGGATCCTGACCCCCATATCCCTTTGAAAGGGGCGTAGGGGCAAATATTGTGATAATTTGAATAAACACCAATTTCAGGCCGAAATGGTAAGGGCCGGGGTGGTTCAGCATTTTGGAGGAAAATATATATTTTTTTGAATAGGCTAGTTTCCCCACAATGAATGTACATACATGCCATTAGATGGATCCTGACCCCCATATCCCTTTGAAAGGGGCGTAGGGGCAAATATTGTAAAAATTTGAATTATCACAACTTTCGGGCCGAAATGGTAAGGGCCGGGGTGGTTCAGCATTTTGAGGAAAAATTATATTTTTTAATAGGCTAGTTTCCCCACAATGAATGTACATACATGCCATTAGATGGATCCTGACCCCCATATCCCTTTGAAAGGGGCGTAGGGGCAAATATTGTGATAATTTGAATAAACACCAATTTCAGGCCGAAATGGTAAGGGCCGGGGTGGTTCAGCATTTTGGAGGAAAATATTATATTTTTTTAATAGGCTAGTTTCCCCACAATGAATGTACATACATGCCATTAGATGGATCCTGACCCCCATATCCCTTTGAAAGGGGCGTAGGGGCAAATATTGTAAAAATTTGAATTATCACAACTTTCGGGCCGAAATTAGAAGGGCCGGGGTGGTTCAGCATTTTGGAGGAAAATATATATTTTTTTTAATAGGCTAGTTTCCCCACAATGAATGTACATACATGCCATTAGATGGATCCTGACCCCCATATCCCTTTGAAAGGGGCGTAGGGGCAAATATTGTGATAATTTGAATTATCACAACTTTCGGCCGAAATGTAAGGGCCGGGGTGGTTCAGCATTTTGGAGGAAAATATTTTATTTTTTAATAGGCTAGTTTCCCCACAATGAATGTACATACATGCCATTAGATGGATCCTGACCCCCATATCCCTTTGAAAGGGGCGTAGGGGCAAATATTGTGATAATTTGAATAAACACCAATTTCAGGCCGAAATGGTAAGGGCCGGGGTGGTTCAGCATTTTGGAGGAAAATATATATTTTTTTAATAGGCTAGTTTCCCCACAATGAATGTACATACATGCCATTAGATGGATCCTGACCCCCATATCCCTTTGAAAGGGGCGTAGGGGCAAATATTGTAAAAATTTGAATTATCACAACTTTCGGGCCGAAATTGGAAGGGCCGGGGTGGTTCAGCATTTTGGAGGAAAATATTATATTTTTTTAATAGGCTAGTTTCCCCACAATGAATGTACATACATGCCATTAGATGGATCCTGACCCCCATATCCCTTTGAAAGGGGCGTAGGGGCAAATATTGTGATAATTTGAATAAACACCAATTTCAGGCCGAAATGGTAAGGGCCGGGGTGGTTCAGCATTTTGGAGGAAAATATTATATTTTTTTAATAGGCTAGTTTCCCCACAATGAATGTACATACATGCCATTAGATGGATCCTGACCCCCATATCCCTTTGAAAGGGGCGTAGGGGCAAATATTGTAAAAATTTGAATTATCACAACTTTCGGGCCGAAATTGGTAAGGGCCGGGGTGGTTCAGCATTTTGGAGGAAAATATTATATTTTTTTGAATAGGCTAGTTTCCCCACAATGAATGTACATACATGCCATTAGATGGATCCTGACCCCCATATCCCTTTGAAAGGGGCGTAGGGGCAAATATTGTAAAAATTTGAATTATCACAACTTTCGGGCCGAAATGGTAAGGGCCGGGGTGGTTCAGCATTTTGGAGGAAAATATTATATTTTTTGAATAGGCTAGTTTCCCCACAATGAATGTACATACATGCCATTAGATGGATCCTGACCCCCATATCCCTTTGAAAGGGGCGTAGGGGCAAATATTGTGATAATTTGAATAAACACCAATTTCAGGCCGAAATGGTAAGGGCCGGGGTGGTTCAGCATTTTGGAGGAAAATATTATATTTTTTTAATAGGCTAGTTTCCCCACAATGAATGTACATACATGCCATTAGATGGATCCTGACCCCCATATCCCTTTGAAAGGGGCGTAGGGGCAAATATTGTAAAAATTTGAATTATCACAACTTTCGGGCCGAAATTGGTAAGGGCCGGGGTGGTTCAGCATTTTGGAGGAAAATATTATATTTTTTTTAATAGGCTAGTTTCCCCACAATGAATGTACATACATGCCATTAGATGGATCCTGACCCCCATATCCCTTTGAAAGGGGCGTAGGGGCAAATATTGTGATAATTTGAATTATCACAATTTCGGCCGAAAATGTAAGGGCCGGGGTGGTTCAGCATTTTGGAGGAAAATATTTATTTTTTAATAGGCTAGTTTCCCCACAATGAATGTACATACATGCCATTAGATGGATCCTGACCCCCATATCCCTTTGAAAGGGGCGTAGGGGCAAATATTGTGATAATTTGAATAAACACCAATTTCAGGCCGAAATGGTAAGGGCCGGGGTGGTTCAGCATTTTGGAGGAAAATATTATATTTTTTTTAATAGGCTAGTTTCCCCACAATGAATGTACATACATGCCATTAGATGGATCCTGACCCCCATATCCCTTTGAAAGGGGCGTAGGGGCAAATATTGTAAAAATTTGAATTATCACAACTTTCGGCCGAAATTAGTAAGGGCCGGGGTGGTTCAGCATTTTGGAGGAAAATATTATATTTTTTAATAGGCTAGTTTCCCCACAATGAATGTACATACATGCCATTAGATGGATCCTGACCCCCATATCCCTTTGAAAGGGGCGTAGGGGCAAATATTGTGATAATTTGAATAAACACCAATTTCAGGCCGAAATGGTAAGGGCCGGGGTGGTTCAGCATTTTGGAGGAAAATATTATATTTTTTTAATAGGCTAGTTTCCCCACAATGAATGTACATACATGCCATTAGATGGATCCTGACCCCCATATCCCTTTGAAAGGGGCGTAGGGGCAAATATTGTAAAAATTTGAATTATCACAACTTTCGGCCGAAATGGTAAGGGCCGGGGTGGTTCAGCATTTTGGAGGAAAATATTATATTTTTTTAATAGGCTAGTTTCCCCACAATGAATGTACATACATGCCATTAGATGGATCCTGACCCCCATATCCCTTTGAAAGGGGCGTAGGGGCAAATATTGTGATAATTTGAATTATCACCAATTTCAGGCCGAAATGGTAAGGGCCGGGGTGGTTCAGCATTTTGGAGGAAAATATTATATTTTTTTAATAGGCTAGTTTCCCCACAATGAATGTACATACATGCCATTAGATGGATCCTGACCCCCATATCCCTTTGAAAGGGGCGTAGGGGCAAATATTGTAAAAATTTGAATTATCACAACTTTCGGGCCGAAATGGTAAGGGCCGGGGTGGTTCAGCATTTTGGAGGAAAAAATATATTTTTTTTAATAGGCTAGTTTCCCCACAATGAATGTACATACATGCCATTAGATGGATCCTGACCCCCATATCCCTTTGAAAGGGGCGTAGGGGCAAATATTGTGATAATTTGAATAAACACCAATTTCAGGCCGAAATGGTAAGGGCCGGGGTGGTTCAGCATTTTGGAGGAAAATATTTTTTTTTTAATAGGCTAGTTTCCCCACAATGAATGTACATACATGCCATTAGATGGATCCTGACCCCCATATCCCTTTGAAAGGGGCGTAGGGGCAAATATTGTGATAATTTGAATAAACACAATTTCAGGCCGAAATGGTAAGGGCCGGGGTGGTTCAGCATTTTGGAGGAAAATATATATTTTTTTTAATAGGCTAGTTTCCCCACAATGAATGTACATACATGCCATTAGATGGATCCTGACCCCCATATCCCTTTGAAAGGGGCGTAGGGGCAAATATTGTGATAATTTGAATAAACACCAATTTCAGGCCGAAATGGTAAGGGCCGGGGTGGTTCAGCATTTTGGAGGAAAATATATATTTTTTTTAATAGGCTAGTTTCCCCACAATGAATGTACATACATGCCATTAGATGGATTCTGACCCCCATATCCCTTTGAAAGGGGCGTAGGGGCAAATATTGTAAAAATTTGAATTATCACAACTTTCGGGCCGAAATTGTAAGGGCCGGGGTGGTTCAGCATTTTGGAGGAAAATATTATATTTTTTGAATAGGCTAGTTTCCCCACAATGAATGTACATACATGCCATTAGATGGATCCTGACCCCCATATCCCTTTGAAAGGGGCGTAGGGGCAAATATTGTGATAATTTGAATAAACACCAATTTCAGGCCGAAATGGTAAGGGCCGGGGTGGTTCAGCATTTTGGAGGAAAATATTATATTTTTTAATAGGCTAGTTTCCCCACAATGAATGTACATACATGCCATTAGATGGATCCTGACCCCCATATCCCTTTGAAAGGGGCGTAGGGGCAAATATTGTGATAATTTGAATAAACACCAATTTCAGGCCGAAATGGTAAGGGCCGGGGTGGTTCAGCATTTTGGAGGAAAATATTATATTTTTTGAATAGGCTAGTTTCCCCACAATGAATGTACATACATGCCATTAGATGGATCCTGACCCCCATATCCCTTTGAAAGGGGCGTAGGGGCAAATATTGTGATAATTTGAATAAACACAATTTCAGGCCGAAATGGTAAGGGCCGGGGTGGTTCAGCATTTTGGAGGAAAATATATATTTTTTTTAATAGGCTAGTTTCCCCACAATGAATGTACATACATGCCATTAGATGGATCCTGACCCCCATATCCCTTTGAAAGGGGCGTAGGGGCAAATATTGTAAAAATTTGAATTATCACAACTTTCGGGCCGAAATTGTAAGGGCCGGGGTGGTTCAGCATTTTGGAGGAAAAAATTATTTTTTTGATAGGCTAGTTTCCCCACAATGAATGTACATACATGCCATTAGATGGATCCTGACCCCCATATCCCTTTGAAAGGGGCGTAGGGGCAAATATTGTGATAATTTGAATAAACACCAATTTCAGGCCGAAATGGTAAGGGCCGGGGTGGTTCAGCATTTTGGAGGAAAATATATTTTTTTTAATAGGCTAGTTTCCCCACAATGAATGTACATACATGCCATTAGATGGATCCTGACCCCCATATCC
Source organism: Strongylocentrotus purpuratus (assembly GCF_000002235.5). Lineage (NCBI taxonomy): Eukaryota > Metazoa > Echinodermata > Echinoidea > Camarodonta > Strongylocentrotidae > Strongylocentrotus > Strongylocentrotus purpuratus. The sequence goes on from NW_022145491.1 coordinate 87,733, forward strand.
CTTTGAAAGGGGCGTAGGGGCAAATATTGTAAAAATTTGAATTATCACAACTTTCGGGCCGAAATTAGAAGGGCCGGGGTGGTTCAGCATTTTGGAGGAAAATATATATTTTTTTAATAGGCTAGTTTCCCCACAATGAATGTACATACATGCCATTAGATGGATCCTGACCCCCATATCCCTTTGAAAGGGGCGTAGGGGCAAATATTGTGATAATTTGAATAAACACAATTTCAGGCCGAAATGGTAAGGGCCGGGGTGGTTCAGCATTTTGGAGGAAAATATATATTTTTTTGAATAGGCTAGTTTCCCCACAATGAATGTACATACATGCCATTAGATGGATCCTGACCCCCATATCCCTTTGAAAGGGGCGTAGGGGCAAATATTGTAAAAATTTGAATTATCACAACTTTCGGGCCGAAATGGTAAGGGCCGGGGTGGTTCAGCATTTTGGAGGAAAATATTATATTTTTTGATTAGGCTAGTTTCCCCACAATGAATGTACATACATGCCATTAGATGGATCCTGACCCCCATATCCCTTTGAAAGGGGCGTAGGGGCAAATATTGTGATAATTTGAATAAACACCAATTTCAGGCCGAAATGGTAAGGGCCGGGGTGGTTCAGCATTTTGGAGGAAAATATTATATTTTTTTAATAGGCTAGTTTCCCCACAATGAATGTACATACATGCCATTAGATGGATCCTGACCCCCATATCCCTTTGAAAGGGGCGTAGGGGCAAATATTGTAAAAATTTGAATTATCACAACTTTCGGGCCGAAATTGGTAAGGGCCGGGGTGGTTCAGCATTTTGGAGGAAAATATTTTTTTTTAATAGGCTAGTTTCCCCACAATGAATGTACATACATGCCATTAGATGGATCCTGACCCCCATATCCCTTTGAAAGGGGCGTAGGGGCAAATATTGTAAAAATTTGAATAAACACCAATTTCAGGCCGAAATGGTAAGGGCCGGGGTGGTTCAGCATTTTGGAGGAAAATATTATATTTTTTGATTAGGCTAGTTTCCCCACAATGAATGTACATACATGCCATTAGATGGATCCTGACCCCCATATCCCTTTGAAAGGGGCGTAGGGGCAAATATTGTGATAATTTGAATAAACACCAATTTCAGGCCGAAATGGTAAGGGCCGGGGTGGTTCAGCATTTTGGAGGAAAATATTTTTTTTTTTAATAGGCTAGTTTCCCCACAATGAATGTACATACATGCCATTAGATGGATCCTGACCCCCATATCCCTTTGAAAGGGGCGTAGGGGCAAATATTGTGATAATTTGAATAAACACCAATTTCAGGCCGAAATGGTAAGGGCCGGGGTGGTTCAGCATTTTGGAGGAAAATATATATTTTTTTAATAGGCTAGTTTCCCCACAATGAATGTACATACATGCCATTAGATGGATCCTGACCCCCATATCCCTTTGAAAGGGGCGTAGGGGCAAATATTGTGATAATTTGAATAAACACAATTTCAGGCCGAAATGGTAAGGGCCGGGGTGGTTCAGCATTTTGGAGGAAAATATATTTTTTTTAATAGGCTAGTTTCCCCACAATGAATGTACATACATGCCATTAGATGGATCCTGACCCCCATATCCCTTTGAAAGGGGCGTAGGGGCAAATATTGTAAAAATTTGAATTATCACAACTTTCGGGCCGAAATTGTAAGGGCCGGGGTGGTTCAGCATTTTGGAGGAAAAATATTATATTTTTTGAATAGGCTAGTTTCCCCACAATGAATGTACATACATGCCATTAGATGGATCCTGACCCCCATATCCCTTTGAAAGGGGCGTAGGGGCAAATATTGTGATAATTTGAATAAACACCAATTTCAGGCCGAAATGGTAAGGGCCGGGGTGGTTCAGCATTTTGGAGGAAAATATTATATTTTTTTAATAGGCTAGTTTCCCCACAATGAATGTACATACATGCCATTAGATGGATCCTGACCCCCATATCCCTTTGAAAGGGGCGTAGGGGCAAATATTGTGATAATTTGAATAAACACCAATTTCAGGCCGAAATGGTAAGGGCCGGGGTGGTTCAGCATTTTGGAGGAAAATATTATATTTTTTGAATAGGCTAGTTTCCCCACAATGAATGTACATACATGCCATTAGATGGATCCTGACCCCCATATCCCTTTGAAAGGGGCGTAGGGGCAAATATTGTGATAATTTGAATAAACACCAATTTCAGGCCGAAATGGTAAGGGCCGGGGTGGTTCAGCATTTTGGAGGAAAATATATATTTTTTTTAATAGGCTAGTTTCCCCACAATGAATGTACCTACATGCCATTAGATGGATCCTGACCCCCATATCCCTTTGAAAGGGGCGTAGGGGCAAATATTGTAAAAATTTGAATTATCACAACTTTCGGGCCGAAATTGTAAGGGCCGGGGTGGTTCAGCATTTTGGAGGAAAATATTATATTTTTTGAATAGGCTAGTTTCCCCACAATGAATGTACATACATGCCATTAGATGGATCCTGACCCCCATATCCCTTTGAAAGGGGCGTAGGGGCAAATATTGTGATAATTTGAATAAACACCAATTTCAGGCCGAAATGGTAAGGGCCGGGTGGTTCAGCATTTTGGAGGAAAATATTTTTTTTTTTAATAGGCTAGTTTCCCCACAATGAATGTACATACATGCCATTAGATGGATCCTGACCCCCATATCCCTTTGAAAGGGGCGTAGGGGCAAATATTGTAAAAATTTGAATTATCACAACTTTCGGGCCGAAATTAGTAAGGGCCGGGGTGGTTCAGCATTTTGGAGGAAAATATATATTTTTTTTAATAGGCTAGTTTCCCCACAATGAATGTACATACATGCCATTAGATGGATCCTGACCCCCATATCCCTTTGAAAGGGGCGTAGGGGCAAATATTGTGATAATTTGAATAAACACCAATTTCAGGCCGAAATGGTAAGGGCCGGGGTGGTTCAGCATTTTGGAGGAAAATATATATTTTTTTGAATAGGCTAGTTTCCCCACAATGAATGTACATACATGCCATTAGATGGATCCTGACCCCCATATCCCTTTGAAAGGGGCGTAGGGGCAAATATTGTAAAAATTTGAATTATCACAACTTTCGGGCCGAAATGGTAAGGGCCGGGGTGGTTCAGCATTTTGGAGGAAAAAATTATATTTTTTGAATAGGCTAGTTTCCCCACAATGAATGTACATACATGCCATTAGATGGATCCTGACCCCCATATCCCTTTGAAAGGGGCGTAGGGGCAAATATTGTGATAATTTGAATAAACACCAATTTCAGGCCGAAATGGTAAGGGCCGGGGTGGTTCAGCATTTTGGAGGAAAATATATATTTTTTGAATAGGCTAGTTTCCCCACAATGAATGTACATACATGCCATTAGATGGATCCTGACCCCCATATCCCTTTGAAAGGGGCGTAGGGGCAAATATTGTAAAATTTGAATTATCACAACTTTCGGGCCGAAATGGTAAGGGCCGGGGTGGTTCAGCATTTTGGAGGAAAATATTATATTTTTTGAATAGGCTAGTTTCCCCACAATGAATGTACATACATGCCATTAGATGGATCCTGACCCCCATATCCCTTTGAAAGGGGCGTAGGGGCAAATATTGTGATAATTTGAATAAACACCAATTTCAGGCCGAAATGGTAAGGGCCGGGGTGGTTCAGCATTTTGGAGGAAAATATTATATTTTTTTAATAGGCTAGTTTCCCCACAATGAATGTACATACATGCCATTAGATGGATCCTGACCCCCATATCCCTTTGAAAGGGGCGTAGGGGCAAATATTGTAAAAATTTGAATTATCACAACTTTCGGGCCGAAATTAAGGGCCGGGGTGGTTCAGCATTTTGGAGGAAAATATTTTTTTTTTTAATAGGCTAGTTTCCCCACAATGAATGTACATACATGCCATTAGATGGATCCTGACCCCCATATCCCTTTGAAAGGGGCGTAGGGGCAAATATTGTAAAAATTTGAATAAACACCAATTTCAGGCCGAAATGGTAAGGGCCGGGGTGGTTCAGCATTTTGGAGGAAAATATTATATTTTTTGAATAGGCTAGTTTCCCCACAATGAATGTACATACATGCCATTAGATGGATCCTGACCCCCATATCCCTTTGAAAGGGGCGTAGGGGCAAATATTGTGATAATTTGAATAAACACCAATTTCAGGCCGAAATGGTAAGGGCCGGGGTGGTTCAGCATTTTGGAGGAAAATATTTTTTTTTTTAATAGGCTAGTTTCCCCACAATGAATGTACATACATGCCATTAGATGGATCCTGACCCCCATATCCCTTTGAAAGGGGCGTAGGGGCAAATATTGTAAAAATTTGAATTATCACAACTTTCGGGCCGAAATTGTAAGGGCCGGGGTGGTTCAGCATTTTGGAGGAAAAATTATATTTTTTGATTAGGCTAGTTTCCCCACAATGAATGTACATACATGCCATTAGATGGATCCTGACCCCCATATCCCTTTGAAAGGGGCGTAGGGGCAAATATTGTGATAATTTGAATAAACACCAATTTCAGGCCGAAATGGTAAGGGCCGGGGTGGTTCAGCATTTTGGAGGAAAATATTATATTTTTTTAATAGGCTAGTTTCCCCACAATGAATGTACATACATGCCATTAGATGGATCCTGACCCCCATATCCCTTTGAAAGGGGCGTAGGGGCAAATATTGTAAAAATTTGAATTATCACAACTTTCGGGCCGAAATTGTAAGGGCCGGGGTGGTTCAGCATTTTGGAGGAAAATATATTTTTTTTTAATAGGCTAGTTTCCCCACAATGAATGTACATACATGCCATTAGATGGATCCTGACCCCCATATCCCTTTGAAAGGGGCGTAGGGGCAAATATTGTAAAAATTTGAATAAACACCAATTTCAGGCCGAAATGGTAAGGGCCGGGGTGGTTCAGCATTTTGGAGGAAAAATTATATTTTTTGAATAGGCTAGTTTCCCCACAATGAATGTACATACATGCCATTAGATGGATCCTGACCCCCATATCCCTTTGAAAGGGGCGTAGGGGCAAATATTGTGATAATTTGAATAAACACCAATTTCAGGCCGAAATGGTAAGGGCCGGGGTGGTTCAGCATTTTGGAGGAAAATATTTTTTTTTTAATAGGCTAGTTTCCCCACAATGAATGTACATACATGCCATTAGATGGATCCTGACCCCCATATCCCTTTGAAAGGGGCGTAGGGGCAAATATTGTGATAATTTGAATAAACACCAATTTCAGGCCGAAATGGTAAGGGCCGGGGTGGTTCAGCATTTTGGAGGAAAATATATATTTTTTTTAATAGGCTAGTTTCCCCACAATGAATGTACATACATGCCATTAGATGGATCCTGACCCCCATATCCCTTTGAAAGGGGCGTAGGGGCAAATATTGTGATAATTTGAATAAACACAATTTCAGGCCGAAATGGTAAGGGCCGGGGTGGTTCAGCATTTTGGAGGAAAATATATATTTTTTTTAATAGGCTAGTTTCCCCACAATGAATGTACATACATGCCATTAGATGGATCCTGACCCCCATATCCCTTTGAAAGGGGCGTAGGGGCAAATATTGTAAAAATTTGAATTATCACAACTTTCGGGCCGAAATTGTAAGGGCCGGGGTGGTTCAGCATTTTGGAGGAAAAATTATATTTTTTGAATAGGCTAGTTTCCCCACAATGAATGTACATACATGCCATTAGATGGATCCTGACCCCCATATCCCTTTGAAAGGGGCGTAGGGGCAAATATTGTGATAATTTGAATAAACACCAATTTCAGGCCGAAATGGTAAGGGCCGGGGTGGTTCAGCATTTTGGAGGAAAATATTATATTTTTTTAATAGGCTAGTTTCCCCACAATGAATGTACATACATGCCATTAGATGGATCCTGACCCCCATATCCCTTTGAAAGGGGCGTAGGGGCAAATATTGTGATAATTTGAATAAACACCAATTTCAGGCCGAAATGGTAAGGGCCGGGGTGGTTCAGCATTTTGGAGGAAAATATTATATTTTTTGAATAGGCTAGTTTCCCCACAATGAATGTACATACATGCCATTAGATGGATCCTGACCCCCATATCCCTTTGAAAGGGGCGTAGGGGCAAATATTGTGATAATTTGAATAAACACCAATTTCAGGCCGAAATGGTAAGGGCCGGGGTGGTTCAGCATTTTGGAGGAAAATATATATTTTTTTAATAGGCTAGTTTCCCCACAATGAATGTACATACATGCCATTAGATGGATCCTGACCCCCATATCCCTTTGAAAGGGGCGTAGGGGCAAATATTGTAAAAATTTGAATTATCACAACTTTCGGGCCGAAATTGTAAGGGCCGGGGTGGTTCAGCATTTTGGAGGAAAAATTATATTTTTTGAATAGGCTAGTTTCCCCACAATGAATGTACATACATGCCATTAGATGGATCCTGACCCCCATATCCCTTTGAAAGGGGCGTAGGGGCAAATATTGTGATAATTTGAATAAACACAATTTCAGGCCGAAATGGTAAGGGCCGGGGTGGTTCAGCATTTTGGAGGAAAATATTATTTTTTTTTAATAGGCTAGTTTCCCCACAATGAATGTACATACATGCCATTAGATGGATCCTGACCCCCATATCCCTTTGAAAGGGGCGTAGGGGCAAATATTGTAAAAATTTGAATTATCACAACTTTCGGGCCGAAATTGTAAGGGCCGGGGTGGTTCAGCATTTTGGAGGAAAATATATATTTTTTTAATAGGCTAGTTTCCCCACAATGAATGTACATACATGCCATTAGATGGATCCTGACCCCCATATCCCTTTGAAAGGGGCGTAGGGGCAAATATTGTGATAATTTGAATAAACACCAATTTCAGGCCGAAATGGTAAGGGCCGGGGTGGTTCAGCATTTTGGAGGAAAATATATATTTTTTGAATAGGCTAGTTTCCCCACAATGAATGTACATACATGCCATTAGATGGATCCTGACCCCCATATCCCTTTGAAAGGGGCGTAGGGGCAAATATTGTAAAAATTTGAATTATCACAACTTTCGGGCCGAAATGGTAAGGGCCGGGGTGGTTCAGCATTTTGGAGGAAAATATTATATTTTTTGAATAGGCTAGTTTCCCCACAATGAATGTACATACATGCCATTAGATGGATCCTGACCCCCATATCCCTTTGAAAGGGGCGTAGGGGCAAATATTGTGATAATTTGAATAAACACAATTTCAGGCCGAAATGGTAAGGGCCGGGGTGGTTCAGCATTTTGGAGGAAAATATTATATTTTTTTAATAGGCTAGTTTCCCCACAATGAATGTACATACATGCCATTAGATGGATCCTGACCCCCATATCCCTTTGAAAGGGGCGTAGGGGCAAATATTGTAAAAATTTGAATTATCACAACTTTCGGGCCGAAATGGTAAGGGCCGGGGTGGTTCAGCATTTTGGAGGAAAATATTATTTTTTTTTAATAGGCTAGTTTCCCCACAATGAATGTACATACATGCCATTAGATGGATCCTGACCCCCATATCCCTTTGAAAGGGGCGTAGGGGCAAATATTGTGATAATTTGAATAAACACCAATTTCAGGCCGAAATGGTAAGGGCCGGGGTGGTTCAGCATTTTGGAGGAAAATATATATTTTTTTTAATAGGCTAGTTTCCCCACAATGAATGTACATACATGCCATTAGATGGATCCTGACCCCCATATCCCTTTGAAAGGGGCGTAGGGGCAAATATTGTAAAAATTTGAATTATCACAACTTTCGGGCCGAAATAGAAGGGCCGGGGTGGTTCAGCATTTTGGAGGAAAATATTTTTTTTTTAATAGGCTAGTTTCCCCACAATGAATGTACATACATGCCATTAGATGGATCCTGACCCCCATATCCCTTTGAAAGGGGCGTAGGGGCAAATATTGTGATAATTTGAATAAACACCAATTTCAGGCCGAAATGGTAAGGGCCGGGGTGGTTCAGCATTTTGGAGGAAAATATATATTTTTTTTAATAGGCTAGTTTCCCCACAATGAATGTACATACATGCCATTAGATGGATCCTGACCCCCATATCCCTTTGAAAGGGGCGTAGGGGCAAATATTGTAAAATTTGAATTATCACAACTTTCGGCCGAAAATGTAAGGGCCGGGGTGGTTCAGCATTTTGGAGGAAAATATATTTTTTTTTGAATAGGCTAGTTTCCCCACAATGAATGTACATACATGCCATTAGATGGATCCTGACCCCCATATCCCTTTGAAAGGGGCGTAGGGGCAAATATTGTGATAATTTGAATAAACACAATTTCAGGCCGAAATGGTAAGGGCCGGGGTGGTTCAGCATTTTGGAGGAAAATATTTTTTTTTTAATAGGCTAGTTTCCCCACAATGAATGTACATACATGCCATTAGATGGATCCTGACCCCCATATCCCTTTGAAAGGGGCGTAGGGGCAAATATTGTAAAAATTTGAATTATCACAACTTTCGGGCCGAAAATGTAAGGGCCGGGGTGGTTCAGCATTTTGGAGGAAAAATTATATTTTTTGATTAGGCTAGTTTCCCCACAATGAATGTACATACATGCCATTAGATGGATCCTGACCCCCATATCCCTTTGAAAGGGGCGTAGGGGCAAATATTGTGATAATTTGAATAAACACCAATTTCAGGCCGAAATGGTAAGGGCCGGGGTGGTTCAGCATTTTGGAGGAAAATATTATATTTTTTTAATAGGCTAGTTTCCCCACAATGAATGTACATACATGCCATTAGATGGATCCTGACCCCCATATCCCTTTGAAAGGGGCGTAGGGGCAAATATTGTGATAATTTGAATTAACACCAATTTCAGGCCGAAATGGTAAGGGCCGGGGTGGTTCAGCATTTTGGAGGAAAATATTTTTTTTTTTAATAGGCTAGTTTCCCCACAATGAATGTACCTACATGCCATTAGATGGATCTGACCCCCATATCCCTTTGAAAGGGGCGTAGGGGCAAATATTGTAAAATTTGAATTATCACAACTTTCGGGCCGAAATTGTAAGGGCCGGGGTGGTTCAGCATTTTGGAGGAAAAATTATATTTTTTGAATAGGCTAGTTTCCCCACAATGAATGTACATACATGCCATTAGATGGATCCTGACCCCCATATCCCTTTGAAAGGGGCGTAGGGGCAAATATTGTGATAATTTGAATAAACACCAATTTCAGGCCGAAATGGTAAGGGCCGGGGTGGTTCAGCATTTTGGAGGAAAATATTATATTTTTTTAATAGGCTAGTTTCCCCACAATGAATGTACATACATGCCATTAGATGGATCCTGACCCCCATATCCCTTTGAAAGGGGCGTAGGGGCAAATATTGTAAAAATTTGAATTATCACAACTTTCGGGCCGAAATTAGAAGGGCCGGGGTGGTTCAGCATTTTGGAGGAAAATATATTTTTTTTTAATAGGCTAGTTTCCCCACAATGAATGTACATACATGCCATTAGATGGATCCTGACCCCCATATCCCTTTGAAAGGGGCGTAGGGGCAAATATTGTAAAAATTTGAATAAACACCAATTTCAGGCCGAAATGGTAAGGGCCGGGGTGGTTCAGCATTTTGGAGGAAAAAATTATATTTTTTGATTAGGCTAGTTTCCCCACAATGAATGTACATACATGCCATTAGATGGATCCTGACCCCCATATCCCTTTGAAAGGGGCGTAGGGGCAAATATTGTGATAATTTGAATAAACACCAATTTCAGGCCGAAATGGTAAGGGCCGGGGTGGTTCAGCATTTTGGAGGAAAATATTTATTTTTTTAATAGGCTAGTTTCCCCACAATGAATGTACATACATGCCATTAGATGGATCCTGACCCCCATATCCCTTTGAAAGGGGCGTAGGGGCAAATATTGTGATAATTTGAATAAACACCAATTTCAGGCCGAAATGGTAAGGGCCGGGGTGGTTCAGCATTTTGGAGGAAAATATATATTTTTTTTAATAGGCTAGTTTCCCCACAATGAATGTACATACATGCCATTAGATGGATCCTGACCCCCATATCCCTTTGAAAGGGGCGTAGGGGCAAATATTGTGATAATTTGAATAAACACAATTTCAGGCCGAAATGGTAAGGGCCGGGGTGGTTCAGCATTTTGGAGGAAAATATATATTTTTTTTAATAGGCTAGTTTCCCCACAATGAATGTACATACATGCCATTAGATGGATCCTGACCCCCATATCCCTTTGAAAGGGGCGTAGGGGCAAATATTGTAAAAATTTGAATTATCACAACTTTCGGGCCGAAATTGTAAGGGCCGGGGTGGTTCAGCATTTTGAAGGAAAAAATTATATTTTTTGATTAGGCTAGTTTCCCCACAATGAATGTACATACATGCCATTAGATGGATCCTGACCCCCATATCCCTTTGAAAGGGGCGTAGGGGCAAATATTGTGATAATTTGAATAAACACCAATTTCAGGCCGAAATGGTAAGGGCCGGGGTGGTTCAGCATTTTGGAGGAAAATATTATATTTTTTTAATAGGCTAGTTTCCCCACAATGAATGTACATACATGCCATTAGATGGATCCTGACCCCCATATCCCTTTGAAAGGGGCGTAGGGGCAAATATTGTGATAATTTGAATAAACACCAATTTCAGGCCGAAATGGTAAGGGCCGGGGTGGTTCAGCATTTTGGAGGAAAATATTATATTTTTTGAATAGGCTAGTTTCCCCACAATGAATGTACATACATGCCATTAGATGGATCCTGACCCCCATATCCCTTTGAAAGGGGCGTAGGGGCAAATATTGTGATAATTTGAATAAACACCAATTTCAGGCCGAAATGGTAAGGGCCGGGGTGGTTCAGCATTTTGGAGGAAAATATATATTTTTTTTAATAGGCTAGTTTCCCCACAATGAATGTACATACATGCCATTAGATGGATCCTGACCCCCATATCCCTTTGAAAGGGGCGTAGGGGCAAATATTGTAAAAATTTGAATTATCACAACTTTCGGGCCGAAATTGTAAGGGCCGGGGTGGTTCAGCATTTTGAAGGAAAAAATTATATTTTTGATTAGGCTAGTTTCCCCACAATGAATGTACATACATGCCATTAGATGGATCCTGACCCCCATATCCCTTTGAAAGGGGCGTAGGGGCAAATATTGTGATAATTTGAATAAACACCAATTTCAGGCCGAAATGGTAAGGGCCGGGGTGGTTCAGCATTTTGGAGGAAAATATATATTTTTTTTAATAGGCTAGTTTCCCCACAATGAATGTACATACATGCCATTAGATGGATCCTGACCCCCATATCCCTTTGAAAGGGGCGTAGGGGCAAATATTGTAAAAATTTGAATTATCACAACTTTCGGGCCGAAATTAAGGGCCGGGGTGGTTCAGCATTTTGGAGGAAAATATATATTTTTTTTTAATAGGTTAGTTTCCCCACAATGAATGTACATACATGCCATTAGATGGATCTTGACCCCCATATCCCTTTGAAAGGGGCGTAGGGGCAAATATTGTGATAATTTGAATAAACACCAATTTCAGGCCGAAATGGTAAGGGCCGGGGTGGTTCAGCATTTTGGAGGAAAATATATATTTTTTTGAATAGGCTAGTTTCCCCACAATGAATGTACATACATGCCATTAGATGGATCCTGACCCCCATATCCCTTTGAAAGGGGCGTAGGGGCAAATATTGTAAAAATTTGAATTATCACAACTTTCGGGCCGAAATGGTAAGGGCCGGGGTGGTTCAGCATTTTGGAGGAAAAATTATATTTTTTGAATAGGCTAGTTTCCCCACAATGAATGTACATACATGCCATTAGATGGATCCTGACCCCCATATCCCTTTGAAAGGGGCGTAGGGGCAAATATTGTGATAATTTGAATAAACACCAATTTCAGGCCGAAATGGTAAGGGCCGGGGTGGTTCAGCATTTTGGAGGAAAATATATATTTTTTTGAATAGGCTAGTTTCCCCACAATGAATGTACATACATGCCATTAGATGGATCCTGACCCCCATATCCCTTTGAAAGGGGCGTAGGGGCAAATATTGTAAAAATTTGAATTATCACAACTTTCGGGCCGAAATGGTAAGGGCCGGGGTGGTTCAGCATTTTGGAGGAAAATATTATATTTTTTGATTAGGCTAGTTTCCCCACAATGAATGTACATACATGCCATTAGATGGATCCTGACCCCCATATCCCTTTGAAAGGGGCGTAGGGGCAAATATTGTGATAATTTGAATAAACACCAATTTCAGGCCGAAATGGTAAGGGCCGGGGTGGTTCAGCATTTTGGAGGAAAATATTATATTTTTTTAATAGGCTAGTTTCCCCACAATGAATGTACATACATGCCATTAGATGGATCCTGACCCCCATATCCCTTTGAAAGGGGCGTAGGGGCAAATATTGTAAAAATTTGAATTATCACAACTTTCGGGCCGAAATTGTAAGGGCCGGGGTGGTTCAGCATTTTGGAGGAAAATATTATTTTTTTTTAATAGGCTAGTTTCCCCACAATGAATGTACATACATGCCATTAGATGGATCCTGACCCCCATATCCCTTTGAAAGGGGCGTAGGGGCAAATATTGTGATAATTTGAATAAACACCAATTTCAGGCCGAAATGGTAAGGGCCGGGGTGGTTCAGCATTTTGGAGGAAAATATATATTTTTTTTAATAGGCTAGTTTCCCCACAATGAATGTACATACATGCCATTAGATGGATCCTGACCCCCATATCCCTTTGAAAGGGGCGTAGGGGCAAATATTGTAAAAATTTGAATTATCACAACTTTCGGGCCGAAATTGTAAGGGCCGGGGTGGTTCAGCATTTTGGAGGAAAATATATTTTTTTTTAATAGGCTAGTTTCCCCACAATGAATGTACATACATGCCATTAGATGGATCCTGACCCCCATATCCCTTTGAAAGGGGCGTAGGGGCAAATATTGTGATAATTTGAATAAACACCAATTTCAGGCCGAAATGGTAAGGGCCGGGGTGGTTCAGCATTTTGGAGGAAAATATATTTTTTTTAATAGGCTAGTTTCCCCACAATGAATGTACATACATGCCATTAGATGGATCCTGACCCCCATATCCCTTTGAAAGGGGCGTAGGGGCAAATATTGTGATAATTTGAATAAACACCAATTTCAGGCCGAAATGGTAAGGGCCGGGGTGGTTCAGCATTTTGGAGGAAAATATATATTTTTTTTAATAGGCTAGTTTCCCCACAATGAATGTACATACATGCCATTAGATGGATCCTGACCCCCATATCCCTTTGAAAGGGGCGTAGGGGCAAATATTGTAAAAATTTGAATTATCACAACTTTCGGCCGAAATGTAAGGGCCGGGGTGGTTCAGCATTTTGGAGGAAAATATATTTTTTTTTGAATAGGCTAGTTTCCCCACAATGAATGTACATACATGCCATTAGATGGATCCTGACCCCCATATCCCTTTGAAAGGGGCGTAGGGGCAAATATTGTGATAATTTGAATAAACACCAATTTCAGGCCGAAATGGTAAGGGCCGGGGTGGTTCAGCATTTTGGAGGAAAATATTATATTTTTTGAATAGGCTAGTTTCCCCACAATGAATGTACATACATGCCATTAGATGGATCCTGACCCCCATATCCCTTTGAAAGGGGCGTAGGGGCAAATATTGTGATAATTTGAATAAACACCAATTTCAGGCCGAAATGGTAAGGGCCGGGGTGGTTCAGCATTTTGGAGGAAAATATTATATTTTTTTAATAGGCTAGTTTCCCCACAATGAATGTACATACATGCCATTAGATGGATCCTGACCCCCATATCCCTTTGAAAGGGGCGTAGGGGCAAATATTGTGATAATTTGAATAAACACCAATTTCAGGCCGAAATGGTAAGGGCCGGGGTGGTTCAGCATTTTGGAGGAAAATATTTTTTTTTTTTAATAGGCTAGTTTCCCCACAATGAATGTACATACATGCCATTAGATGGATCCTGACCCCCATATCCCTTTGAAAGGGGCGTAGGGGCAAATATTGTAAAAATTTGAATTATCACAACTTTCGGGCCGAAATTGTAAGGGCCGGGGTGGTTCAGCATTTTGGAGGAAAATATTATATTTTTTGATTAGGCTAGTTTCCCCACAATGAATGTACATACATGCCATTAGATGGATCCTGACCCCCATATCCCTTTGAAAGGGGCGTAGGGGCAAATATTGTGATAATTTGAATAAACACCAATTTCAGGCCGAAATGGTAAGGGCCGGGGTGGTTCAGCATTTTGGAGGAAAATATTTTTTTTTTTAATAGGCTAGTTTCCCCACAATGAATGTACATACATGCCATTAGATGGATCCTGACCCCCATATCCCTTTGAAAGGGGCGTAGGGGCAAATATTGTAAAAATTTGAATTATCACAACTTTCGGGCCGAAATTGTAAGGGCCGGGGTGGTTCAGCATTTTGGAGGAAAATATTATATTTTTTGAATAGGCTAGTTTCCCCACAATGAATGTACATACATGCCATTAGATGGATCCTGACCCCCATATCCCTTTGAAAGGGGCGTAGGGGCAAATATTGTGATAATTTGAATAAACACCAATTTCAGGCCGAAATGGTAAGGGCCGGGGTGGTTCAGCATTTTGGAGGAAAATTATATTTTTTTTAATAGGCTAGTTTCCCCACAATGAATGTACATACATGCCATTAGATGGATCCTGACCCCCATATCCCTTTGAAAGGGGCGTAGGGGCAAATATTGTGATAATTTGAATAAACACCAATTTCAGGCCGAAATGGTAAGGGCCGGGGTGGTTCAGCATTTTGGAGGAAAATATATATTTTTTTGAATAGGCTAGTTTCCCCACAATGAATGTACATACATGCCATTAGATGGATCCTGACCCCCATATCCCTTTGAAAGGGGCGTAGGGGCAAATATTGTAAAAATTTGAATTATCACAACTTTCGGGCCGAAATGGTAAGGGCCGGGGTGGTTCAGCATTTTGGAGGAAAAAATTATATTTTTTGATTAGGCTAGTTTCCCCACAATGAATGTACATACATGCCATTAGATGGATCCTGACCCCCATATCCCTTTGAAAGGGGCGTAGGGGCAAATATTGTGATAATTTGAATAAACACCAATTTCAGGCCGAAATGGTAAGGGCCGGGGTGGTTCAGCATTTTGGAGGAAAATATTATATTTTTTTAATAGGCTAGTTTCCCCACAATGAATGTACATACATGCCATTAGATGGATCCTGACCCCCATATCCCTTTGAAAGGGGCGTAGGGGCAAATATTGTAAAAATTTGAATTATCACAACTTTCGGGCCGAAATTAAGGGCCGGGGTGGTTCAGCATTTTGGAGGAAAATATATTTTTTTTTTAATAGGCTAGTTTCCCCACAATGAATGTACATACATGCCATTAGATGGATCTGACCCCCATATCCCTTTGAAAGGGGCGTAGGGGCAAATATTGTGATAATTTGAATAAACACAATTTCAGGCCGAAATGGTAAGGGCCGGGGTGGTTCAGCATTTTGGAGGAAAATATATATTTTTTGAATAGGCTAGTTTCCCCACAATGAATGTACATACATGCCATTAGATGGATCCTGACCCCCATATCCCTTTGAAAGGGGCGTAGGGGCAAATATTGTGATAATTTGAATAATCACAATTTCAGGCCGAAATGGTAAGGGCCGGGGTGGTTCAGCATTTTGGAGGAAAATATTATATTTTTTGATTAGGCTAGTTTCCCCACAATGAATGTACATACATGCCATTAGATGGATCCTGACCCCCATATCCCTTTGAAAGGGGCGTAGGGGCAAATATTGTGATAATTTGAATAAACACCAATTTCAGGCCGAAATGGTAAGGGCCGGGGTGGTTCAGCATTTTGGAGGAAAATATATATTTTTTTAATAGGCTAGTTTCCCCACAATGAATGTACATACATGCCATTAGATGGATCCTGACCCCCATATCCCTTTGAAAGGGGCGTAGGGGCAAATATTGTGATAATTTGAATAAACACCAATTTCAGGCCGAAATGGTAAGGGCCGGGGTGGTTCAGCATTTTGGAGGAAAATATTATATTTTTTGAATAGGCTAGTTTCCCCACAATGAATGTACATACATGCCATTAGATGGATCCTGACCCCCATATCCCTTTGAAAGGGGCGTAGGGGCAAATATTGTGATAATTTGAATAAACACCAATTTCAGGCCGAAATGGTAAGGGCCGGGGTGGTTCAGCATTTTGGAGGAAAATATTTTTTTTTTTAATAGGCTAGTTTCCCCACAATGAATGTACATACATGCCATTAGATGGATCCTGACCCCCATATCCCTTTGAAAGGGGCGTAGGGGCAAATATTGTAAAAATTTGAATTATCACAACTTTCGGGCCGAAATTGTAAGGGCCGGGGTGGTTCAGCATTTTGGAGGAAAATATTATATTTTTTGAATAGGCTAGTTTCCCCACAATGAATGTACATACATGCCATTAGATGGATCCTGACCCCCATATCCCTTTGAAAGGGGCGTAGGGGCAAATATTGTGATAATTTGAATAAACACCAATTTCAGGCCGAAATGGTAAGGGCCGGGGTGGTTCAGCATTTTGGAGGAAAATATTTTTTTTTTAATAGGCTAGTTTCCCCACAATGAATGTACATACATGCCATTAGATGGATCCTGACCCCCATATCCCTTTGAAAGGGGCGTAGGGGCAAATATTGTAAAAATTTGAATTATCACAACTTTCGGGCCGAAATTGTAAGGGCCGGGGTGGTTCAGCATTTTGGAGGAAAATATATATTTTTTTAATAGGCTAGTTTCCCCACAATGAATGTACATACATGCCATTAGATGGATCCTGACCCCCATATCCCTTTGAAAGGGGCGTAGGGGCAAATATTGTGAAAATTTGAATAAACACCAATTTCAGGCCGAAATGGTAAGGGCCGGGGTGGTTCAGCATTTTGGAGGAAAATATATATTTTTTGAATAGGCTAGTTTCCCCACAATGAATGTACATACATGCCATTAGATGGATCCTGACCCCCATATCCCTTTGAAAGGGGCGTAGGGGCAAATATTGTAAAAATTTGAATTATCACAACTTTCGGCCGAAATGGTAAGGGCCGGGGTGGTTCAGCATTTTGGAGGAAAATATTATATTTTTTGAATAGGCTAGTTTCCCCACAATGAATGTACATACATGCCATTAGATGGATCCTGACCCCCATATCCCTTTGAAAGGGGCGTAGGGGCAAATATTGTGATAATTTGAATAAACACCAATTTCAGGCCGAAATGGTAAGGGCCGGGGTGGTTCAGCATTTTGGAGGAAAATATTATATTTTTTTAATAGGCTAGTTTCCCCACAATGAATGTACATACATGCCATTAGATGGATCCTGACCCCCATATCCCTTTGAAAGGGGCGTAGGGGCAAATATTGTAAAAATTTGAATTATCACAACTTTCGGGCCGAAATTGTAAGGGCCGGGGTGGTTCAGCATTTTGGAGGAAAATATATTTTTTTTTAATAGGCTAGTTTCCCCACAATGAATGTACCTACATGCCATTAGATGGATCCTGACCCCCATATCCCTTTGAAAGGGGCGTAGGGGCAAATATTGTGATAATTTGAATATAAACACCAATTTCAGGCCGAAATGGTAAGGGCCGGGGTGGTTCAGCATTTTGGAGGAAAATATTATATTTTTTGAATAGGCTAGTTTCCCCACAATGAATGTACATACATGCCATTAGATGGATCCTGACCCCCATATCCCTTTGAAAGGGGCGTAGGGGCAAATATTGTGATAATTTGAATAAACACCAATTTCAGGCCGAAATGGTAAGGGCCGGGGTGGTTCAGCATTTTGGAGGAAAATATTTTTTTTTTAATAGGCTAGTTTCCCCACAATGAATGTACATACATGCCATTAGATGGATCCTGACCCCCATATCCCTTTGAAAGGGGCGTAGGGGCAAATATTGTAAAAATTTGAATTATCACAACTTTCGGGCCGAAATTGTAAGGGCCGGGGTGGTTCAGCATTTTGGAGGAAAATATTTTTTTTTTTAATAGGCTAGTTTCCCCACAATGAATGTACATACATGCCATTAGATGGATCCTGACCCCCATATCCCTTTGAAAGGGGCGTAGGGGCAAATATTGTAAAAATTTGAATTATCACAACTTTCGGGCCGAAATTAGAAGGGCCGGGGTGGTTCAGCATTTTGGAGGAAAATATATATTTTTTTTAATAGGCTAGTTTCCCCACAATGAATGTACATACATGCCATTAGATGGATCCTGACCCCCATATCCCTTTGAAAGGGGCGTAGGGGCAAATATTGTGATAATTTGAATAACACCAATTTCAGGCCGAAATGGTAAGGGCCGGGGTGGTTCAGCATTTTGGAGGAAATATATATTTTTTTGAATAGGCTAGTTTCCCCACAATGAATGTACATACATGCCATTAGATGGATCCTGACCCCCATATCCCTTTGAAAGGGGCGTAGGGGCAAATATTGTAAAAATTTGAATTATCACAACTTTCGGGCCGAAATGGTAAGGGCCGGGGTGGTTCAGCATTTTGGAGGAAAAATTATATTTTTTGATTAGGCTAGTTTCCCCACAATGAATGTACATACATGCCATTAGATGGATCCTGACCCCCATATCCCTTTGAAAGGGGCGTAGGGGCAAATATTGTGATAATTTGAATAAACACCAATTTCAGGCCGAAATGGTAAGGGCCGGGGTGGTTCAGCATTTTGGAGGAAAATATTATATTTTTTTAATAGGCTAGTTTCCCCACAATGAATGTACATACATGCCATTAGATGGATCCTGACCCCCATATCCCTTTGAAAGGGGCGTAGGGGCAAATATTGTAAAAATTTGAATTATCACAACTTTCGGGCCGAAATTAGAAGGGCCGGGGTGGTTCAGCATTTTGGAGGAAAATATATTTTTTTTAATAGGCTAGTTTCCCCACAATGAATGTACATACATGCCATTAGATGGATCCTGACCCCCATATCCCTTTGAAAGGGGCGTAGGGGCAAATATTGTGATAATTTGAATAAACACCAATTTCAGGCCGAAATGGTAAGGGCCGGGGTGGTTCAGCATTTTGGAGGAAAATATTATATTTTTTGAATAGGCTAGTTTCCCCACAATGAATGTACATACATGCCATTAGATGGATCCTGACCCCCATATCCCTTTGAAAGGGGCGTAGGGGCAAATATTGTGATAATTTGAATAAACACCAATTTCAGGCCGAAATGGTAAGGGCCGGGGTGGTTCAGCATTTTGGAGGAAAATATTTTTTTTTTTAATAGGCTAGTTTCCCCACAATGAATGTACATACATGCCATTAGATGGATCCTGACCCCCATATCCCTTTGAAAGGGGCGTAGGGGCAAATATTGTAAAAATTTGAATTATCACAACTTTCGGGCCGAAATTGTAAGGGCCGGGGTGGTTCAGCATTTTGGAGGAAAATATTTTTTTTTTTAATAGGCTAGTTTCCCCACAATGAATGTACATACATGCCATTAGATGGATCCTGACCCCCATATCCCTTTGAAAGGGGCGTAGGGGCAAATATTGTAAAAATTTGAATTATCACAACTTTCGGGCCGAAATTAGAAGGGCCGGGGTGGTTCAGCATTTTGGAGGAAAATATATATTTTTTTTAATAGGCTAGTTTCCCCACAATGAATGTACATACATGCCATTAGATGGATCCTGACCCCCATATCCCTTTGAAAGGGGCGTAGGGGCAAATATTGTGATAATTTGAATAAACACAATTTCAGGCCGAAATGGTAAGGGCCGGGGTGGTTCAGCATTTTGGAGGAAAATATATATTTTTTTGAATAGGCTAGTTTCCCCACAATGAATGTACATACATGCCATTAGATGGATCCTGACCCCCATATCCCTTTGAAAGGGGCGTAGGGGCAAATATTGTAAAAATTTGAATTATCACAACTTTCGGGCCGAAATGGTAAGGGCCGGGGTGGTTCAGCATTTTGGAGGAAAAAATATATTTTTTGATTAGGCTAGTTTCCCCACAATGAATGTACATACATGCCATTAGATGGATCCTGACCCCCATATCCCTTTGAAAGGGGCGTAGGGGCAAATATTGTGATAATTTGAATAAACACCAATTTCAGGCCGAAATGGTAAGGGCCGGGGTGGTTCAGCATTTTGGAGGAAAATATTATATTTTTTTAATAGGCTAGTTTCCCCACAATGAATGTACATACATGCCATTAGATGGATCCTGACCCCCATATCCCTTTGAAAGGGGCGTAGGGGCAAATATTGTAAAAATTTGAATTATCACAACTTTCGGGCCGAAATTGTAAGGGCCGGGGTGGTTCAGCATTTTGGAGGAAAATATATTTTTTTTTAATAGGCTAGTTTCCCCACAATGAATGTACATACATGCCATTAGATGGATCCTGACCCCCATATCCCTTTGAAAGGGGCGTAGGGGCAAATATTGTGATAATTTGAATAAACACCAATTTCAGGCCGAAATGGTAAGGGCCGGGGTGGTTCAGCATTTTGGAGGAAAATATATATTTTTTTGAATAGGCTAGTTTCCCCACAATGAATGTACATACATGCCATTAGATGGATCCTGACCCCCATATCCCTTTGAAAGGGGCGTAGGGGCAAATATTGTGATAATTTGAATAAACACAATTTCAGGCCGAAATGGTAAGGGCCGGGGTGGTTCAGCATTTTGGAGGAAAAATTATATTTTTGATTAGGCTAGTTTCCCCACAATGAATGTACATACATGCCATTAGATGGATCCTGACCCCCATATCCCTTTGAAAGGGGCGTAGGGGCAAATATTGTGATAATTTGAATAAACACCAATTTCAGGCCGAAATGGTAAGGGCCGGGGTGGTTCAGCATTTTGGAGGAAATATATTATTTTTTTAATAGGCTAGTTTCCCCACAATGAATGTACATACATGCCATTAGATGGATCCTGACCCCCATATCCCTTTGAAAGGGGCGTAGGGGCAAATATTGTGATAATTTGAATAAACACCAATTTCAGGCCGAAATGGTAAGGGCCGGGGTGGTTCAGCATTTTGGAGGAAAATATTATATTTTTTGAATAGGCTAGTTTCCCCACAATGAATGTACATACATGCCATTAGATGGATCCTGACCCCCATATCCCTTTGAAAGGGGCGTAGGGGCAAATATTGTGATAATTTGAATAAACACCAATTTCAGGCCGAAATGGTAAGGGCCGGGGTGGTTCAGCATTTTGGAGGAAAATATATATTTTTTTTAATAGGCTAGTTTCCCCACAATGAATGTACATACATGCCATTAGATGGATCCTGACCCCCATATCCCTTTGAAAGGGGCGTAGGGGCAAATATTGTAAAAATTTGAATTATCACAACTTTCGGGCCGAAATTGTAAGGGCCGGGGTGGTTCAGCATTTTGGAGGAAAATATTTTTTTTTTTAATAGGCTAGTTTCCCCACAATGAATGTACCTACATGCCATTAGATGGATCCTGACCCCCATATCCCTTTGAAAGGGGCGTAGGGGCAAATATTGTAAAAATTTGAATTATCACAACTTTCGGCCGAAATGTAAGGGCCGGGGTGGTTCAGCATTTTGGAGGAAATATATATTTTTTTGAATAGGCTAGTTTCCCCACAATGAATGTACATACATGCCATTAGATGGATCCTGACCCCCATATCCCTTTGAAAGGGGCGTAGGGGCAAATATTGTGATAATTTGAATAAACACCAATTTCAGGCCGAAATGGTAAGGGCCGGGGTGGTTCAGCATTTTGGAGGAAAAAATATATTTTTTGAATAGGCTAGTTTCCCCACAATGAATGTACATACATGCCATTAGATGGATCCTGACCCCCATATCCCTTTGAAAGGGGCGTAGGGGCAAATATTGTGATAATTTGAATAAACACCAATTTCAGGCCGAAATGGTAAGGGCCGGGGTGGTTCAGCATTTTGGAGGAAAATATTTTTTTTTAATAGGCTAGTTTCCCCACAATGAATGTACATACATGCCATTAGATGGATCCTGACCCCCATATCCCTTTGAAAGGGGCGTAGGGGCAAATATTGTAAAAATTTGAATTATCACCAACTTTCGGGCCGAAATGGTAAGGGCCGGGGTGGTTCAGCATTTTGGAGGAAAATATTTATTTTTTTAATAGGCTAGTTTCCCCACAATGAATGTACATACATGCCATTAGATGGATCCTGACCCCCATATCCCTTTGAAAGGGGCGTAGGGGCAAATATTGTAAAAATTTGAATTATCACAACTTTCGGCCGAAATGTAAGGGCCGGGGTGGTTCAGCATTTTGGAGGAAAATATATTTTTTTTTGAATAGGCTAGTTTCCCCACAATGAATGTACATACATGCCATTAGATGGATCCTGACCCCCATATCCCTTTGAAAGGGGCGTAGGGGCAAATATTGTGATAATTTGAATAAACACAATTTCAGGCCGAAATGGTAAGGGCCGGGGTGGTTCAGCATTTTGGAGGAAAAAATTATTTTTTGAATAGGCTAGTTTCCCCACAATGAATGTACATACATGCCATTAGATGGATCCTGACCCCCATATCCCTTTGAAAGGGGCGTAGGGGCAAATATTGTGATAATTTGAATAAACACCAATTTCAGGCCGAAATGGTAAGGGCCGGGTGGTTCAGCATTTTGGAGGAAAATATTTTTTTTTTTAATAGGCTAGTTTCCCCACAATGAATGTACATACATGCCATTAGATGGATCCTGACCCCCATATCCCTTTGAAAGGGGCGTAGGGGCAAATATTGTAAAAATTTGAATTATCACAACTTTCGGGCCGAAATTGGAAGGGCCGGGGTGGTTCAGCATTTTGGAGGAAAATATATATTTTTTTTAATAGGCTAGTTTCCCCACAATGAATGTACATACATGCCATTAGATGGATCCTGACCCCCATATCCCTTTGAAAGGGGCGTAGGGGCAAATATTGTGATAATTTGAATAAACACCAATTTCAGGCCGAAATGGTAAGGGCCGGGGTGGTTCAGCATTTTGGAGGAAAATATATTTTTTTGAATAGGCTAGTTTCCCCACAATGAATGTACATACATGCCATTAGATGGATCCTGACCCCCATATCCCTTTGAAAGGGGCGTAGGGGCAAATATTGTAAAAATTTGAATTATCACAACTTTCGGGCCGAAATGGTAAGGGCCGGGGTGGTTCAGCATTTTGGAGGAAAATATTATATTTTTTGAATAGGCTAGTTCCCCACAATGAATGTACATACATGCCATTAGATGGATCCTGACCCCCATATCCCTTTGAAAGGGGCGTAGGGGCAAATATTGTGATAATTTGAATAAACACCAATTTCAGGCCGAAATGGTAAGGGCCGGGGTGGTTCAGCATTTTGGAGGAAAATATTATATTTTTTTAATAGGCTAGTTTCCCCACAATGAATGTACATACATGCCATTAGATGGATCCTGACCCCCATATCCCTTTGAAAGGGGCGTAGGGGCAAATATTGTAAAAATTTGAATTATCACAACTTCGGGCCGAAATTGGTAAGGGCCGGGGTGGTTCAGCATTTTGGAGGAAAATATATTTTTTTTTAATAGGCTAGTTTCCCCACAATGAATGTACATACATGCCATTAGATGGATCCTGACCCCCATATCCCTTTGAAAGGGGCGTAGGGGCAAATATTGTGATAATTTGAATAAACACCAATTTCAGGCCGAAATGGTAAGGGCCGGGGTGGTTCAGCATTTTGGAGGAAAATATATATTTTTTTTAATAGGCTAGTTTCCCCACAATGAATGTACATACATGCCATTAGATGGATCCTGACCCCCATATCCCTTTGAAAGGGGCGTAGGGGCAAATATTGTGATAATTTGAATAAACACAATTTCAGGCCGAAATGGTAAGGGCCGGGGTGGTTCAGCATTTTGGAGGAAAATATATATTTTTTGAATAGGCTAGTTTCCCCACAATGAATGTACATACATGCCATTAGATGGATCCTGACCCCCATATCCCTTTGAAAGGGGCGTAGGGGCAAATATTGTGATAATTTGAATAAACACCAATTTCAGGCCGAAATGGTAAGGGCCGGGGTGGTTCAGCATTTTGGAGGAAAATTATATTTTTTTAATAGGCTAGTTTCCCACAATGAATGTACATACATGCCATTAGATGGATCCTGACCCCCATATCCCTTTGAAAGGGGCGTAGGGGCAAATATTGTGATAATTTGAATAAACACCAATTTCAGGCCGAAATGGTAAGGGCCGGGGTGGTTCAGCATTTTGGAGGAAAATATTATATTTTTTGAATAGGCTAGTTTCCCCACAATGAATGTACATACATGCCATTAGATGGATCCTGACCCCCATATCCCTTTGAAAGGGGCGTAGGGGCAAATATTGTGATAATTTGAATAAACACCAATTTCAGGCCGAAATGGTAAGGGCCGGGGTGGTTCAGCATTTTGGAGGAAAATATATATTTTTTTTAATAGGCTAGTTTCCCCACAATGAATGTACATACATGCCATTAGATGGATCCTGACCCCCATATCCCTTTGAAAGGGGCGTAGGGGCAAATATTGTAAAAATTTGAATTATCACAACTTTCGGCCGAAATAGTAAGGGCCGGGGTGGTTCAGCATTTTGGAGGAAAATATTTATTTTTTTTAATAGGCTAGTTTCCCCACAATGAATGTACATACATGCCATTAGATGGATCCTGACCCCCATATCCCTTTGAAAGGGGCGTAGGGGCAAATATTGTAAAAATTTGAATTATCACAATTTCGGCCGAAATGTAAGGGCCGGGGTGGTTCAGCATTTTGGAGGAAAATTATATTTTTTTTTGAATAGGCTAGTTTCCCCACAATGAATGTACATACATGCCATTAGATGGATCCTGACCCCCATATCCCTTTGAAAGGGGCGTAGGGCAAATATTGTGATAATTTGAATATAACACAATTTCAGCCGAAATGGTAAGGGCCGGGGTGGTTCAGCATTTTGGAGGAAAATATTATTTTTTTGAATAGGCTAGTTCCCCACAATGAATGTACATACATGCCATTAGATGGATCCTGACCCCATATCCCTTTGAAAGGGGCGTAGGGGCAAATATTGTGATAATTTGAATAAACACAATTTCAGGCCGAAATGGTAAGGGCCGGGGTGGTTCAGCATTTTGGAGGAAAAATATATTTTTTAATAGGCTAGTTTCCCCACAATGAATGTACATACATGCCATTAGATGGATCCTGACCCCCATATCCCTTTGAAAGGGGCGTAGGGGCAAATATTGTAAAAATTTGAATATCACAACTTTCGGGCCGAAATTAGTAAGGGCCGGGGTGGTTCAGCATTTTGGAGGAAAATATTATTTTTTTTTAATAGGCTAGTTTCCCCACAATGAATGTACCTACATGCCATTAGATGGATCTGACCCCCATATCCCTTTGAAAGGGGCGTAGGGGCAAATATTGTAAAATTTGAATTAATCACAACTTTCGGCCGAAATGGTAAGGGCCGGGGTGGTTCAGCATTTTGGAGGAAAATAATTTTTTTTTGAATAGGCTAGTTCCCCACAATGAATGTACATACATGCCATTAGATGGATCCTGACCCCCAATCCCTTTGAAAGGGGCGTAGGGGCAAATATTGTGATAATTTGAATAAACACAATTTCAGGCCGAAATGGTAAGGGCCGGGGTGGTTCAGCATTTTGGAGGAAAAATATATATTTTTTGAATAGGCTAGTTTCCCCACAATGAATGTACATACATGCCATTAGATGGATCCTGACCCCATATCCCTTTGAAAGGGGCGTAGGGGCAAATATTGTGATAATTTGAATATAAACACCAATTTCAGGCCGAAATGGTAAGGGCCGGGGTGGTTCAGCATTTTGGAGGAAAATATTTTTTTTTTTAATAGGCTAGTTTCCCCACAATGAATGTACATACATGCCATTAGATGGATCCTGACCCCCATATCCTTTGAAAGGGGCGTAGGGGCAAATATTGTAAAAATTTGAATTATCACAACTTTCGGGCCGAAATTGTAAGGCCGGGGTGGTTCAGCATTTTGGAGGAAAATATATTTTTTTTAATAGGCTAGTTTCCCCACAATGAATGTACATACATGCCATTAGATGGATCCTGACCCCCATATCCCTTTGAAAGGGGCGTAGGGGCAAATATTGTGATAATTTGAATAAACACCAATTTCAGGCCGAAATGGTAAGGGCCGGGGTGGTTCAGCATTTTGGAGGAAAATATATATTTTTTTAATAGGCTAGTTTCCCCACAATGAATGTACATACATGCCATTAGATGGATCCTGACCCCCATATCCCTTTGAAAGGGGCGTAGGGGCAAATATTGTGAAAATTTGAATTATCACACCTTTCAGGCCGAAATGGTAAGGGCCGGGGTGGTTCAGCATTTTGAGGAAAAATATATATTTTTGAATAGGCTAGTTTCCCCACAATGAATGTACATACATGCCATTAGATGGATCTGACCCCATATCCCTTTGAAAGGGGCGTAGGGGCAAATATTGTGATAATTTGAATAAACACCTTTCAGGCCGAAATGGAAGGGCCGGGGTGGTTCAGCATTTTGGAGGAAAAATATATATTTTTTGAATAGGCTAGTTTCCCCACAATGAATGTACATACATGCCATTAGATGGATCCTGACCCCCATATCCCTTGAAAGGGGCGTAGGGGCAAATATTGTGAAAATTTGAATTATCACAATTTCGGGCGAAATTGGTAAGGGCCGGGGTGGTTCAGCATTTTGGAGGAAAAAATTATATTTTTTTAATAGGCTAGTTCCCCACAATGAATGTACATACATGCCATTAGATGGATCCTGACCCCCATATCCTTTGAAAGGGGCGTAGGGGCAAATATGTGATAATTTGAATAAACACCAATTTCAGGCCGAAATGGTAAGGGCCGGGGGTGGTTCAGCATTTTGGAGGAAAATATTATATTTTGAATAGGCTAGTTTCCCCACAATGAATGTACATACAGCCATTAGATGGATCCTGACCCCCATATCCCTTTGAAAGGGGCGTAGGGGCAAATATTGTGATAATTTGAATAAACACCAATTTCAGGCCGAAATG